>NC_046158.1:12857454-13152990 GCF_011064425.1 Rattus rattus
GAGCGGATGAAGGTAAAGCGCTTGTCTTCTTCTTTGTTCTTGTTCAGATCAGTGATGTTAACCTCCTGGAAGTTGAGAAATGGTCAGGTAATTGCTGAGGGCTGAGAAAGTCCTGGTTGTCTATCTCCACACCTCCCATAAGGCTACCACCCTCTCATGGTCAAGAAATGAGCTCTTAGAGACCTTGCCAAAGAGTACAGGCCCCAGACTTCTTAAGATAGCACAAGTAGAAGGGGTTATCCCATTGTCATCTCTTGTACATTCATACCAGTGTGGCCATGACACAGTAAGCCTAACATACATGTTCCCATCAACACAGATTAAGGCTATAGCAGCAGTGATCTGTCAGGATCTGATTCTTTTAAGGAGAGAGGGGTGTAAAGAAGGAGAGAGTTAGCAACAAACTCATGGTTGTGGTTATTTGTAATTGTGTTAAAAGTTTGTCCAGCTAGTCCTCAAGATAATGTCTGAACAGCCCATTACTACTGACTAGGTAAAGGAGTGACACAGGTATATGTGGGATGCAAACTAGTTCCATAGCTAATAGATAACTAGTAGCATAGATAATGATTGGAAGTGTATAATTTTGAGACTTGACCTTGCTAGAAGAAAGTAGGCTCAAGTGGTTTAGGAGGCACAAGACCCATGGTGGTGCTCCTTCATGAAAATGTCTCCTCCTAGAGTTTAGACCCCTGTGCAGTGCTTCTCTACAATGAGCCCACATCAACCACATCACAGGCTTCTGCCAATAGACTTACAGTTTAATAAGTTTAATAAGCACTCTCACATTGACGCCCATTTTCCTAGAACAATCTCTCTTAAAAGTTGGCCAAGGAAGCTCAGATTGTCTACACAAAGGATGGTTTAATGGATGAGAAACCACTTTGGACACCCGATAACGACTAAGAACATTGTGGAAACTGCTTCAGGAGTGACCTCAAAATAGTAATCTGTGAGCAAGAAAAAGCCTCTCCTCTCCTTGCATACTCACAGGGTCATGAGAATCACCTGTGGTTGTTAGCTGTTGGGGTTTGAATGGTTTGGTAGCTAAACCCGATTCTTACCTCCAGCTGGAGCTTGGTGTCATCTCCAGACTTGACACAAGACAGGCACAGCTTGCCCCCGTGGATGCCCAAGAACACATTCCGAAAGTCAATAGGCACCATGTCTATCTTTTCTGGAGAAGAGTAGAGGGTTGGATCAGAAAGAGAGAAGAGGAGGCAGGGTAGGGGAGAGGTTTTGGGTATTTTGTCTCCCTTTTAAGCCAAAACTACAAGGTCAGAAGGTCAGGAAGCCTCTATCTTTCTTTTTTTTTTTTTTTTTTCTTTTTCTTTTTTCGGGGCTGGGGAATCGAACGCCTCTATCTTCCTAGACTGACTCCAAGCAAAAGATCTAAATGAGAACACTCTACCTAAGGCCCAGCTTGCTAGATTCTATACTGTCCCCAACTTTCCTTTATTTTCTCCTGTGAACCAGTCCTCTCAACGAATATACTGTTAGTAGACAGAGGCAGAAAGCTCACAAGGCCCATGAGTAGGCTCCATACAGTCCACCTTTCATCCTGCTACTAGGTAGTAATAGAAAACCTAGCCTTCTGTGTTTGAGTGTGTTCATGGGAGAATTACTAGAAAGACAGGAAAATCCAGTTGCATAACTGCTAAAGGAAAGTAGAGGGCTTGGGGAATACTGTGGAGAGACAGGTAATGCTTCATTCCATCACAAACAGAGATGTGGGAACTTTAAGTTCCAGGGCTTAGGGAAATTTAAATTCTGTCAACTAAGTGCCCTCATTTTTCTAAAAGAAAAACTGAAGAATCTGTGGGTGATGTTTCTCCAAGTTCATCTAGCTTTGTCCCTAGTGTACATGATGAGGGTAACATCTATAGTAAAAATGCTACCCAGCCTACACACATGCTAAATTAGCCTAGGGCAAGGCTAGAGTTTGAATAACACTGGAGATTGGTGATCCTCCAGTACAAAAGGACTGAGGAGGTGCAGCGGTGCCTTGTGGCCTCTGTTCTTCCTAGCTGTGTCCCTGAGGCATTGTGACTCAGGATCTCTTTTCCACTCTCTTGAGGGCACTCCCATATGTCCCCTGGTGGTCAAGTCTCTCATTTCCAACTCAACAGAAATGAGGACATCCCACCTACAGCCAGAGGAATAGGACAAAGGACTCTGTGCCCACATTACACTAGCTTTTCTGTTATCCACTCACCTTCTAGTTTGGTATTTGGTCCTTGTAAGTACCCAGCAATGAGCTGGTTGTTCCTCAGGTAGAAGGTCTTCTGGTTAGTATCCCAGATTCTGAAAAGCAAAATGAATTAGCTGGAGTAGCCTTTTCCCATTTCCTCAGAGTCACCTAATTTACATCTAGATCTGCTGGAAGTGTGGTGCTTAGCAAGTTCATAACACAAACGAGAAGATTCTGGCCAATACTATGTAAGAGTTCTGCCCATCTCTCACAGATGCCTCTTTTTCTTGTTCCTCATCCCAGAATCCCAGCATGGCCATGCATGGTTTCAGCAGAATTTTCTATAGAGCATCAGCATCTGATAGAACCTTAGGCAATGCAAACACATCCTACATTCACCCCACTAAATAGAGCTGCCAGGTACAAGACTTTCTTCTGTTTTTATGCATTTATGTGTAAATTTAGACCTGCTCTGGGTCTGGCAGGGACAGCTGTCCTTGAAAACAAGTCAGCTTCTTCTCTAGCTCACCCAGTGGCCTGTTTGTCACACTCTCACTTCTTGGTGAAGGGCCCTCTGGCTTCCAGAAAGGCAGAAACCTGTGAGGTGTGGTAATAGAGCCCTGGTGATAGGACCTCAGAGCTGTCTCTTTACCTGGTCAGGGGAGCTGACAGGACTCCTTGGGTAGCTTGGGGGCAGACCAGGAGCTCAGGGATGGGTGGAGGACAAACCAAGTACTCTGCATGTGAAGGAGTATTTGTGCCTTTGTGACTGGTCTCTACATCTCCAGTGAACTTCAAATTGAAGAGACTCTATAGCCTTGCTAACAGAACTCCAGGGACCTCTCTTGGGGCTGCTAAGAGGATGTGGTGGTAAATCTCAGGAAGCAGTTGTTGGATTTGCTGGACAGATTTGCCTTGGGATAGATGCATAGACTCACAGTCAGAGTTCCAGCCTCCAGCTGTGGGTCCAAAGCAAATAGGGTCAAAAGGGAAGTGACTCAACACAGACTTCATTCTCAGGAAGAATCAAGGACAGATTGTATGTACCAACAATCTCTTTATTCATTTTTTAGATCAAAATCGAGGCTTGCCATTTTTACTATAAGATTGATACATCTCCCAAGGCTCTTGATCCAATTTTAAAACTCAGTTCATTTTTCAGGCACTGTACAGTTCTCAGAGCACAGGTCTCAGAACATGGTTATAGTATCACTCATGTATTTAGTGTTCGCAATCCTGTAAGGCACACAAGGGGTTATCATCAAGCCAGTATCACATTACAGATATGGAAACTGGGGACTGCAAAGAGAGATAGATATCTTCCAAGTCAACACAGACGCAGAGTGTAGACTGTTTGTCTGAGCCTTTGACGGTGTCCTGCTGCAGTATTCCTCTTTGCTAGATCCTGCATGCCTGCCCATCACTTACTGAACATCTAGGCATCTGAGAAAGTGAGCACAATTGACTGTCCTGTTGTCCATGTGTGGAATATTTTAAAACATAAGCCTTAAAGACTGCATTTAGTATGCTTTTCTTGAATCTAGGATATATAGCCATTTCCATCCCATTCCTGCAGATACCCTGGACACATGGCGTGCGCCTCTGATCCTTGGTCTAGGCAACCCTATGTCTTTGGAAGACTTACCTGAAGGCTTGCATCTTGCAGGGTCTTTTCCCAGCAGGGCGGCCGGCTGACTCTGAATGAAACAGAAGGGTGAGAAGGAGAGAGATTAGGTGACTGTAAGGTCCCCTGCAGATTTCCATCCCGAGGCTGCAGCAAGGCAACAGAGACTAGCGACTGCCATTTCAGGCTCAAGGTGGTTGCTTATAAAGAAAGTAGTCATTCACCAGCCTGCGCTGCTGTCGTTCCGTTCCACTGTGAAAAGCGGAAAAACCCTCATATTTCCAAAAAGAGAAACCTTTGCTGTTGTCACTGTCAACCCTGAGGATGTCGCAATGGTGTGTTGTAACTGGTCTCCTCCCCCTTACCCTGTGTAATTTCCCCAAAATTGAGCTCTCTGTTTCCCCTTCACGGCGATCCTGGGAAGAAGAGCACAATGAAAACCAGACTCCTCATTTGCATGGCAGGTACTCTGAGTCTATTTGCTGACCCCCCCGCCCCCCAAACCAGATCTGAGTAGAAATGTCTCCTTTTTATCTGAAGGCGAGCGATAGGGCTGATGAACAAAGGACAGTGTCATGTCACTGTTACTGTGTTCTTTGGAGAAGAAACAGTTGGCTAGACTCTGGATAAACATTGTGTCCAGAACTGAATGGTAAATATTTGGTATTTTGTGAACTATCCAATCTAACCTAATACTCAGCTCAGCTGTCATGGTGCAAAAGCACCCACAAGTCATTTGTAAGCTAGAAAAGTCAATCTGCTCCAACAGGCTTTGTTTGCAAACCATGGGACAGATTACGCGTAGTGCAGAAGTTTGCTGAACTCTGCTCTAGAGAAATGAGTCCTCCCAAGAGGTGTGTTCTGGAAAGTTGAAGTCTCTTTTTAAAAATTAATTAATTATTTATTTACATCCCAAATGCACACCAACCCACCCACAAAACTTTTGGTTCAAAATTTGTCTCCCTAAAAATGCGGGACAAAGATGGAGCAGAGACTGAAGGAATGGGCACCCACTAACTGGTCAAACTTAAGACCATCCCATGGGCGACCACCAATTCCTGACACCATTAACGATATTCTGTTATGCTTGAGCCTAGCATGGTGGTCCTCTGTGAAGTTGGAGTCTTTTAGGGGTGACTTCATTCTCAAATCATGGAAAAGTGGATAAAATATGTGGACAGCAATTCCTCTGTGATCTTGAAAAAATCACTTTGTTTGTTTGTGTCTCTGCTTCTTCATTCTCAGAATGAGGAGGATCTTGTCTTCCTTGAAGGTAGTAGGAAAGAAGAGAGTTAAGTTTTGGTCCCAAGTGAGCATTAATAAGCATTAAGTTCTTTTCATGCAATTTTCTTGGCAGTTGGGGAAAGGTAAGGATCTTATTTTATGTTAGCAGAAGGTGAAGGGTGTCTTTGTATGTTCCCCCAAGGGAGATTGCTGTCAGGAGCACAGGCATAGCATTTTCAGAACAGGATTGGAGCATAGTGGAGCATAGAGGCTATGTCAACCTCTCAGTACTCTAAAGAGACTCAGAAGGAGACATTAAGAAGGGTTGTAGAGCTTGTCAATGGCAGAGGACCAAACACCAGCTTTAGCGGTCAGACTATCCTACACACTCATTGAATTTGACCTCACTTTCTTTTTCTTTCTTTCTTTCTTTCTTTCTTTCTTTCTTTCTTTCTTTCTTTCTTTTTCTTTTGTTTTTTTTTTTTTTTTTTTTTTTTTTTTTTTTTTTTTGGCTTTTTGAGACAGGGTTTTTCTGTAGCCCCTCAGTGTCTCTGTGTCCTCCCACTGGGATCAAAGGTGTGCCCACCACTGCTCAATGGATGCATTTGACCTTATTTCAACTTGAGAAACCAGAGTATGTTCAAAGGAGAGTTAAATCCTTTCATGGAGAAGCTAAAGAACTGTCAAATCTTTAAAGAATTCTTCCCCCTTCCCCCCCCCCAACAAATGGGACATGTCTGCTACTATAATGCTGGATGATAATTTTGAGAGTCAAAGTGGCAAGTGCATATCTTTCTTGAGTTATTGTTTAAAAATTCTATATCTACCTGTGATAGCCAAGGGGATGTTCTGTTTGCTCATTTCTTTGTTCGTTTTGAAAATCTTTTGTGAAGCTGACTGAGGAGGGGATGTGCATGGACTTGCCTACTTATTTACAAATCCAGAAACCACTGAATTAATTAGGCTTTAAATTTTCTGAAAGGTTTATTAGTCACCCAGTGCAAACTTTTGTTATTATACCTACTAAAAGGAGACCTAGTTGTCATCCAGCACCCTTAAGCTCCCTCAGGCTTGGATGTACTTCTGAAGCTACCCTGGACTCATTTATTATTTATTGTACAAAGACTACATCTTACATATCAATAAAATTCACATCAAAACTCAGAAAGAGGCTTGATGGTTGCCAGAGGCAGGGGATGGCAAGGGATGCATAGTTAAATTTATAGATAGAGTGCCTCTTTGTATCGCAGGATTCCCAAGAGAGTGCAGACAACTTTGCTCAACTGTTACCAGTCACCCCAGAAAGGACAGCCTGTCTGGATTTGAGCCAACAATCTCAGGAAGCAGAGATGTGTAGGCCACTCAGCAGGAGCAATTTCCTCATCTCCAAGCTCCTCGCCCCACCCTTATAAAGGGCTGCAGTGTCTTTGCCTCCTGGTAGACCCTTCAATTCCCTGAGGGAGAGAGGCTACCATTGGTTGAAGGTCAGACACCTGTCTCTCTTCTGCCTCTATGCTGCTTCACAGATCTAACACACGCTAAGTTGCTAAGATAAACAAGTTTCGGATATCCGGGGATCATATGACAGTAATAGTAGTGTTTACTACACTCTGAAAACTTGCCAGAGTGGTTCCTGAGTAACCTCACTACTTCACTCTCTCCTCTAAAAGGAAAGGAAAGGAGAAGAGAAATGAGAGGGTCAGAAGGAGAAAGGAAGGGAGGAAAAAGGAGGAGAAAGAAAATGGGATCTACGTGAGGAGGGAGATGTCTTAATTAGACTGATTATGGTGAAAATTCTACAATTTCTATCAAGATGTTAAGCTTATGCCTTAAATGTATTTGACTTCTTATTAATTATGCATTCATAGGAAGACAAATAATGACCAAGAAATACAAGACAATTTAGCAGTAGTTGAAGTGAAGCACAAGGATTTGCATCACACCGTCCTGTAAAAGTGATATTCACAGATGCTGTGATTTCTGTATGTACTATACAAGAATGTCATTTGTCACTTTCTTACTATGTAATTCTCTATATTAGGGTTTGATATTCTTCTCATTCCACTTTCAGATTTTTATAGAATGTTACATTTTGAAAACTGAAGTTTAGGTAGCTACCGCTATAGTGATGAATGAAAAACTAGAGACTTCTTATTGAGGATAAATGTCTAAAGAGGCAACCTTTAGCAAACTGGTGAGACTTTGCAAGAACATCAGTTCATCATCATCATCATCTCAAACATCCTTGAAGACTGAGGAAGAGAAATGACTTGTCAGGTGAATAGCGGGGCTCCACACCAGTCTCTGCCCTCAGACAGCTGTCCAAGTAACATCCCCAGCCCTTGGTAGCTGCTGAGTAATGTTTCTCTGACCTTAGCACAAATTCAGACAGGAAGAGATTATTACTAGAGGTCGGAAATATTAGGCTCCCAGACTCCCCTGGTCTGAGCCTCTTTCGCATGACCACGCTCACCTTCACAAAGGCCAGCAGTATAATATGTTCTTTCTGAGTGTGCAGGAAAGGAAGTCCTGGGTTTACCCCATGTTTCAATCCTCCTACGTCACTCTAAGCTGTACTGCTTCAGACAAGGTGACCAGACTCTCTAGATCTGTTTCATTACCCATTAACCAGGTTTGCTATTAGAAACCACAACGTGGGTTGCTATGAGAATTCAGTCAAGACTCTCAGATGATGGACTGGCACATGAGAATTACTCAAACAGCAGTGATTGTGCATAGTTCCTTACTTCAGGCAAGATGGGAGGGATGAGTCACAGTGCCCACCACCCCTACAATTCTGGCCCACATGTGCAGCTTGTACAACTCCTCGCTCTGCTACTGATCCACACACACTCTTTCCTGGATTTTCTGTGGTGAGCCGAAGCACATCTCCCTACTATACAGGAAGAAGAGGAAGGGAAAAGTCCTCTTTCTTTCCTCATCTTCTGGCCTCAATTCCACTCTTAGCTTTTTCTTGTGGTGTTACTCTTGGTGATCTTGGCAATACTGCTCACCAATTCTGGGGGGGCCCAGACCACACTCTACTTCCTGAACAAGTTTAAGGATCTCAACACAAACAGAACCTTGTGACTTCCTTCTGGGTTCTATGGAGGTGGAAGATAGAAAACCTGAGCAATCCACACATCAGGAGGGGCAACAGACAATAACAGGAGCTTTAAGGACACACAGTAAGGTATAAACGAAAGTATTCTCACACGTGGATCAGGGGCCTTAGATTCCTTTGCATCAGGTTGCAAAGAAGGACCACCTTTACATAACTGTCCTATGCTGAAGCATTTCATATGTTAAGCACAGCACTGGCCACCTGGAAGGTTTCTGGCAGCTCTTTGCTAGTTCTTAATTTCAGTTGATTAGGTCTTTCAGTTCTAGAATTTCCGTTTGATTCATTTTAAAATATATTTTGTAGCTCTTTATCAGAAAATTTAAACTTGTCTTTGGAAATATATCTGGGCCTATGTACGTGTGTGTGTGTGTGTGTGTGTGTGTGTGTGTGAGAGAGAGAGAGAGAGAGAGAGAGAGAGAGAGAGAGAGAGAAGAAGGAGAAAAGAGAGGGAGAGAGAGAGAGCGAGAGAGAGAGAGAGAGAGAGAGAGAGAGAGAGAGAGAGAGAGAGAGAGAGAGAGAGAGAGAGAGAGAGAGCCAAACTTATTCTATCTTGGACCAGACTCCATCTTAAAAAAAAAAAACTAAAACAAACAAACAAACAAAAATAACCCCTGAGAACTTGACCTGCAGTAGAACCTAAGTTGCACTCAAGAACCGGGAAGGACCCTACGGCTTATCCTTGGCTTATACCCCAGAGTTACTCCGTAGCTACTTGTTGCAACAGTTAATCAAAGATTAGTCTGATTGAGATGTGCTTTTAGACTGTTTGTGATTGCTCACGACGTTTCTTCAGAGCACCCACCTGTCATCTTACAATAGTCCTTGTGTTAGATGCATGCCAGGCTGGTCCCCTCACTTGCTTCCATTTTCCTATAAAACCCCGTCCCACTGAGAGTTCAGGGCTGCTTCGCCAAACCAGCCTGTGGGTTGGTGGTGAATAAGCCCAAACTCAGTTTGTAATAAAGAGGCCCTAATGTGGTCACATTGGAGTCAGCTCCTTGGCGGTCTTCTGGAGTTCACGAACACTTCCTGGACGTGTGTAACGTTGGGTGTCTTCCTTCACTACTCTTCACCTTAATTTTTTTGAGGCAGAGTCTCTCACTGAATGGATCCAGCTATATTAGCCCCAGAGACTCTCCTTCTGCCGCCTCCCCAGTGCTAGTCTTACAGGCCGTGTCACATGGCAATGCCCAGTTTTACATGAATAGTGGGACTCTCGTGCAGCCAACATTTTGTCAACTGACTCATCTTCTCATTCCTGAATGTGCTTTTAAAAGGCTGCCCCTGGTAACTCCATTATTGGGTCTCCTCCTACTGTCTATTTTCCTGCACAAACTGCCTTGCATATATATTATGGTTCCTGGAATGGCCTTAGTTATGGTAGGCCCTGCGCAGGAGAGTCCTAGGTCCTGGAGGCATACTTTTGAAGGAAATTTCTCTGTCTTTTTCTTGTTCTTTATTTCCTGAGTGATGAGGTTACATACTCTGCAGTGTTGATATCTGGTATACCCATAAAACCCTAAGCAATGAGCCCATCTAGTTTTGGACTAGAGGCTCCGAAGCTGTGACCTTGCTAAGTCCCTTCTCTTGGTAATTTAATTATATCAGCCATTTTATTATATGAACACAAAGATGACTAACACATGTCTGGTTACTTTATATTTGTTCAGGGACACTGTATATTTAACATGCAGAGATGTTTTTAAGCATGTGTAGGATGTTATTTTTATCCTTAGATGGGTTATTTTGTTCCTGCTAGGCAACTGGCTCAGAGCTCTGAGGTCCCAGGTAACATTTATCCAAATAAGACTTGAGCTCATTTGTAAGTGGGCTTGGATACTTGAGAGGGCTGTTCTAACTCTCTAGGAGTCTCACTCAATTGTACGAACCCTTTTTCCTGAATGGAATATAATGTATACATTTTAACCAGTTTGTTTTGAGCTCTCCAAACGAAGGTCCAGGGATCCTCAAAAACCTTAGCTTAGGGAGAGATTCCTCAGGGACTGAACCCAGATGGAGCTGGGTGTTACCCCCATTTCTAAAAAGTTCCATTACTTCTCTGCTCATTTCTGTCATTAAACACTGACTAAAGTTAAAGGAAGGAAGGGTCTGTTTTGGCTTACTGTTTGAATGTTGATCATGGTGGACAAAGCAGCTGGTCACAGCGTCAATGGCTACTAGTGCTCAGCTGGTCACAGCATCTGCAGTGAGGAAGCAGAGAGCAGTGACTGCTAGTGCTCAGCTAGTTTTCCTTTATTTTGTCCTGGGCTGAGCATAGGCTGGTGAAGGTCACAAGTCGGCCCACCCAGATAATTCAATGTGCAAACTACTGTATAGACACACCCAGAGGGTTGTCTTCTAGGTAATTCTGGATATCACCAAAGTGACAATATTAACACAAACTCACTGTGTTTTGTTGGGGGGTGGGGTGGTAGAGTCAGAAGGGGTAATGGGAGAGCTGCATAGGAACCGGAACAAGAAAGCCCACTAATGCTACCCCAAGGATCCAGGATCCATCTTAAGGAAGATCACACTGGAGAGTGTTGTTAGCCTTGTTTTATTTCAATGGTCATGGGGTCAGAAGATAGACTACACTTAGATCACTACTTAGAAGACAGAGTGGAGTGATTGAACCAGAAGTATGCTATGTTTAACCACTCTGTCTTCCCTGTAAATTTTATTTACAGCATTTCCCAGTTGCAGCTTAAATACTTCTACCAAGGAAGATTTAAAGCAACCAATATTGTGTCTGTGAGTGGGAACTTGGCAACCGGGTGTTGACAGCTCCAGTGCCCCACAGAGGCAGGAGCATTTGGCTGACTTTCCTTCTTTCTGGAGAGAAATCATCTTTATTTGTTCCAGTACCAAACTCCTCTAAACCTCGACTGGTTCACACGCGGGTCTCTCACCCCTTGCATTCTTACTGATAAATCCACAGTACCAGAAAACTTTAATGAGTCCTGATGTGAGCATTGCCCCTGCCTGTTCGAGCTGAGCTTGTGCTACCAGGCACCATTTGTGAGATGCACGCATTTGGCCTTGGGTGAATAAAAATGCACCCTGAGTTGTAACAAGGTCATCTTATAGCTTCTAACCAGCACTCAAATAGCTGAGTGCCAGTGTACGCACTACACAATTGTGGCAATATTATCCTACCTTTGCTAATTCTTACTAAAACAGCAGGCCAAAGTTATTCCTTCCACCTCATGTAAAAATATACTAGTATGATAGGAGGGAGGGGAAAAGAACAACACCTGGTGGTATAGCCTGATTTTTTTTTTTATCTGCTCCTAGCTACCCACGTCAGGTATCTGAGCTCATCTAATAATACCCCTTGTTGGAAGCTCCCTAGGGCAACAGTCAGGCTTGGAGACAGTTGTGCTCCATACCCAAGTTTCAGCCCTCTAGTTTTCTGATGTCAAGGTGATCATGTGTACTCTCTTGACTAATAAAAGTCATTCAGGAGACAGGGCATAAACCAACAATTGTGGATCAGTGCTTTTCAAGAGTTTCAATTTCTTCCCAGATCCAGATAGGGAGCTTTCCCTGAATCCTCTCTGAGCCATTCCTAGATGGCTTTTAGTTCCATGGTGTGTGGGTGTGGTATGGATTGGCTCTGAATGTCACCATTTTTATAGTTATCACATCATCAAACACACATGCTAACTCTTTTCTCTGTTGGTTAGCCTCCTAAGGCAAGAGCTGGTGGAGATGGACAGGAACTCTGAGAAAGGGCACAGCTGGGCTGTCATTGCCGTGCCCACCCTGTTCCTGCATTCACTACTTTTATGTCACAGTGATAAAACACCATAATCTGAGGCAACTTATAAGAAAAACGTTTATATGGCTCAAAAAGAGATACGAATCTATCATGTAGGGGAAGCATGGTGGCTGGAGCAGGCAGTTGGGAGTTCACATCTTCAACCACAGACACAAAGCAGAAATGAACAGGAAGTGGAGTGAGGTGTTAAACAATCCCACCCACGTAATGTTCTCCTCAAGCAAGGCTGCACTTCCTAAACTTCCCCAGACAGCCCACCAACCAGGCACCAAATGTCCAAGTGCCCAAGCATTTCTCATTCAAACTACCACAGGTGGTATAGTCTGCCACTGAGTGATACCCCATTTTGTACTGCACTCTTTATACCAATCTACTGAGTGTAAGGTGAGCATCATAGAACACACTTTCATGATGGCAGTGCACCTGGATGTCTTGCAGAAACAAAACAAAACAAAACAACCCCTCAAGACCCAGAAAGGCTACATTTCCTCTAGATTCTGTCTGAGGCAAGCTTTAAATTTTGCTTTTCATTCTTTCCCATACTACATACTGTCCTGCCACAGGTGTTTACCTTCTTGGTTTCATTGCAAGGTCAACGAGATCGAGAACTCTCCTTACTGTCACAATTTTATTTTTTGGCTCTAGCTCATTGTCCTATGGAGTAACTGTTTAGTTCAGAACTGCTTGGAGATATGGAAAAGCATATGGGACATAAGGAAAAATGATTTTAAACCTTTGTACAGGCTATGATGAAAGCCATTTTACCTGGTTATGGACTAGGATGACAAACTGCCTTGGTTTGTCAAAGCCTATTTTAGCTTCATTACCGAAGATTCTATATGTCAGTGAGCCCCTCAGTCTTTGAAAACTTAGCATGGTTGGTCACTCTAAATTGTGAACCCTGGTGGATGGTGCCACAAATTGCAAACACATTGACTTAATTACTGTCCCTTGCTAATTTAGCTTCTTCTTATTGGCAAAGATACGATCCATTTGGATAGATGCTATGTCGTTTAGATGGTAGACGAATTCATAGATGATAAATAAGAGAGGCAGACAGACTAATAGATAACTGAAATATATACAAAAGCCAAAAATGAGCTTCTCACCCAGGAAGAGACCAGAATAAATAAAAGAATGGTCATATCCACCATTGATTCATTTAAATCAAACCATTTATCTTAAGATGGTGTTAGCATCCTTAAACTATCTTCAAAATCAGGTCCTTAACTGCATGTATCCTTCCCATCACCATTGCTTTCTCCTTTCTCTCCTTTCCTTCTTTACAAGCATTGTTTGTGAGGTAGGGAGCAGGACTCCATGGATAGAGAG
This sequence comes from Rattus rattus, assembly GCF_011064425.1. Lineage (NCBI taxonomy): Eukaryota > Metazoa > Chordata > Mammalia > Rodentia > Muridae > Rattus > Rattus rattus. The sequence continues at coordinate 12,870,731 of NC_046158.1, forward strand.
AGAAGGTAAAGACCGGAAAGGTATATTGTAGATCCCTGCTCTTGTCCTCACTCTGCAAGCCCCCATCAAATCACATGCTTAACTTGTTGATTCTTAGAGTCATGGTTTCTGCTTGGCCACAGTTGGAAGCTTCCTTCTTTTTGGATTTTGATGGTGTTTCTGATTCCTTCTTTCAGGGACTGTGGTGTCTATATTGTGCTTGCTTGCACTGGTTCCAGCTTCAAACTCATTCCCAATTCATGATCACCTGCATGTAACACCTATGTGTTTGCCAGTTCTATATATTTTGGAATAAGCTATTTTAAAATAAGATTCTTTCTGGATCTGGAAATGAGCCCAACCTTCTACTTTACAACATTTGAAAAACACGTAAGACCTCAGGCCAACATTGAAATACTTTCCACAGGAGACAAGGCACCCACTGGGGGAAATGAGAGGATGTGTTTTCACACTCCCCTGACAAAGCACTTCCACTCTGACTGAAGGCCATTCTGTCCCCATAGCACAGTGCAGTGGTTAGCGATAGCCTCACTTATACTCAACACTAACTTCTCTCCCAATGCTGTCTACCTGGCTTTGGGCAAATTATCAATCTCTCTCCATCTATTTCCTCTTCTGAAAATATGGACACTAAGATCCTTCCTTATATGAAATTGTGACTATTAGGTTATATTGTATTTTATCAGAGTACCACAGATAATATTTGGCTTTTCTTTTTAGGATCTCCACCTGAACCTATATTCTCTACGGCAGACATGTCTAGGCGTCAGTTGCCTGTAACGATCTGTTAATCCTCTGCAGACTCTACCCTTCTCTATTACTCCTCAACCTTGTGGACACAGGCAACTCCCTATCAGCAGTTCTCATTACACACACACTTCTTTCCGCCATCTTACAGAAACATTTCATCTCTTTCTTGCTTTCATAAACAGTGGAGAATGGCCAACACCTCTGGTGACTTTTCTCATAACGGGCACACCCCCTCTGCCCCAGCACATCTAGGTAATTTCCTGGGATGCTGTGGCTTCCCATTGGCCAGGTTTCCAGATAGCCTCGTGCTCCATGCATCTGGCATTGAGCATTGGGTCAACACTAGTGGTGGACAATCCCTCCCTTATTTTTCATAAGACTTCAAAGCACTTACCTGAAGCCATGGGGGAGCTCAACAGGACACAAGGTCTTCCACTGCCTTCCAATGTCTCACTCCAGAAAGATGTGCTGTATATAAAGGAGCACCAGGCAGTGTCTATGGCACAGACCTGCCCAGGGTGGAACTGCTCCTCCTCCCCAGCTACCTAAGCAGAATAAGAGGGGGGAGCTGGCCACTCCCATACTCCTACACAGGCCAGTCAGCCCTAGGAGGTAGGCTGCTGATGACTGAAGCCAAGCCAGGCCCAGGTTCCTGAGGGGTGACTCAGGCTAGCAGAAGCCAAACTGGTTCTTATCTACATAAAACTGGAGGTCTGTGGGAAAGGTGCTGGACCTTTATGAGGTGGGACCTTTGTATCACCCCAAACCCAGCTGTTATAAGACCATCATGCAAACATAAATATATTCAAAACACCATTCTTACTTAGTCCTGCCTGTGGCTCTTACAAGGACTCTCACAAGCACTGGCTGCAAGCCAGACGAGGCCACTTGTATTCTAATCAAAGAAAGAGGAGAGGGAAAGAGTAAAATAAACTAATTCCTTATGGGGGTAAGGGTCACAGGAGAAATCAAATGTATGACATGTCTATCTTAGAAGGTGACCAGGGAAGCCCCTTTGAGAACGGTGGCATTTGAGCTGGGGAAGGGAACATATGTTACAATCACAGGAAACAGCAAGAAAGAGGACTTGGGCTGATATTTCATGACCTGAGGATTATTCTCACTACCATATGTGGCCCGGCATCACTTAGAGGTTTACCCTTTTTTCCAAGTTTGCTTGTGTTTCACCGTTGTGCCACTGTCAAGGCTCACTCCAGAAGGCCACATGCATTCTCCCAACTCCAAAGTTCTCAGTTCTCTGACTCCTGTTCCTCTGTAGTTTAGAACCAACCTGCTCTGAATTCCTGCCTCTGTTCCCTCCCACCAAGGAGTAGACAACTCCTGTGTGCTTAATAACCATCAGGCTGATAGGTGGGTAACTGCAGCCCATGATCGCTGGGGCTGGGCTTCAGAATGGCAGTCACTCTTTGAGAGAGTCTGGTCTTGTCATTTTCCCCTCTAGGCCTTACCTTGATAGAAGCAAAAAGGCCTGTCACTCCCTGCCTAGCCTTAGACTGATATGCAGACCATAAAATGGTTTATATATTGTGCACAGTTAAAGTAGGCCTTGCTCCAGGCAATGCCTTAACAAGAAGATAAAGGAGAGGGCAGGTAAACACAATGCTGCCTGCAGTCTTGCTACCTGCAAGTCTGTCTCTTCTGAGGGGACAGGACAGATCACCCACACTTGAGGGACCTGGCCAAAGTCCCTTGGTTTCCCTCTAGCTGTTTGTTCATCTGGACTCATTCCCAAGGTCTCTCTGACATGGGCGTGGGAGGCACTGGGGCCCTGAGGTGAAAAAGGATCCCTGCCTGGCACTCTGAACCGCAGGGACTTCCCATGGGGCCTTAACTTCCTGCTCTTGTTAGCTTGGGTTTACCAAGCTAGACTATCTAGGCCTTTTAGCCTTGACTAGGAACTAGAAAGGAGCTTTTGTAGAGAAATGTTTGTGAAGAACCAGGAACCAGCTTTGCAAACCTGGAAACTCTACAGACTCCAGCTTTGCAAACCTGGGAAACTGCTCTGGGAGGGAACTCTCGAAGTTGCTGGTGGAGCCTGTCTAGTGTGCATATCTGATTTGGCAAGAGGAGGTCATGTGGTACTGCAGGGTCTGGCTTTCAGAGGTTCAAATCTTAACCTCGTAAACTGTATCTTGGTGACTTTGGAAACATCTGTCCAATGAAGGTAAAGCTCTTGTCGCCATATTTTGGGGATGACTTGTGAGGAGGACTGAAGTTAACAAATGTAAGGTGTTTAGAACATAGTAAGCATTAACTACAACTGGCCCCCAGTTTCTGTGGATACAGGATTTATACTTGTAGATTCAACCAACTATGGTCAGAAATATATTTTAATTGTCTCTTGGGGCTAGAGAGATGACTCAGTTAGTAAAGAGCTTGCTGGGAAACCATGTGAACTTGAGTTTGGATTCCCAGAGATCTAATAAAAATAGATACAGTAGTATATACATTTGTAATCCCAGCATACTTCTGTTACAGATGGGAGTCAGAGATAGGAGAATCACTCACAATCTCACTGGCCAGCTAGCCCTGCATATACCATGGCAAATGCAAGATACACTCTCTCAAAAAATGGGGTGGAAGACAAGGACGATTATCCGAGATTGCCCTCTGACCTCCACAGTCTGCCACTGTGTACATGCTTACACAAATGAACACACACACACACACACACACACACACACACGCACACACACACACGCACACACACACACCCCTCCATATTGATTTTCTTGTCATTATTCCCTAATTAATACAACATCACATAACACATTGAATTTAGTATTATATATCTAGGGAGGATTTAAAGTATACAGGAAGATATACCTAAGTTTTATGGAACTTTGTAAATTTTATACAAGAGGCTTGGTATCCATGGATCCTGATATCCACAGAGATTTCCAGAATCAGCTCTCTGAAGATACAGAAGGATTAGATGGTTTTAGCTAAAATTATCACAGGTTTGGACTGAAGATTGAGCCTACACAGCAGAAAGCTGAAGCCTGGTACCTGCTCAGTCCAGTCATGTTCAGAGGATTACAGTTTGATCATTACCCTAGGCTGAAGAGTTCTCTGGTGACCTAACCCTGAGGGAGAAATGATAGAAGGGAACCTCAGTCTTCCATTGCCCACCCTAGAACTCTCTTCTAGGCTCGTAACTCAAAGCTACAAAGCTCTGAAGAGATCAGTGTTCTGGTATAGGATGCTAAGAAAAACCAAGAAGCCTGAAGTCCAGTGTCCCAGTACTAAGACTTGCAAGAATGGGGATAACTGGTGCTTATGATCTTGTGGACTCTAGATATCTGGGTACCTATGGCTATGGAGAAAACATTTCTAAAGAACACCAAGGACCCTAGGTAGGTGATCTTTCACACTAGCTTGCTGTGTGGAAAGGGGAAGAGATTAATAGGAAGTATCTTAGTTAAGGTTTTGCTGCTATGAACAGACATCATGACCAAGGCAACTCTTGTAAGGACAACATAAAATTTGGGCTGGCTTATAGGTTCAGAGGTTTACTCCATTATCATCAAGGCAGGAACATGGCAGCATCCAGGCAGGCATGGTGCAGGCAGAGCTGAGGGTTCAACATCTTCATCTGAAGGCTGCTAGTGGAAGACTGACTTCCAGGCAGCTAGTGTGAGGGTCTGAAGTCCATGCCCACAGTGACACACCTATTCCAACAATGCCATACCTCTTAATAGTGCCTCTCACTGGGCCAAGCATATTCAAATCATCACAGGAGGGACGATGGAGACAAGAGGTACCAAGGGGAAAAGCATTTGTAAAGAGAAGAGCTAATGAGGTTTAGATGTTAGAACCCCTTTCTTGGCTTGAGACAATTTCAGATGAGGTTCCTTCTGATACCAGAGGCCCTAAACCTTCCAAAGAGAAGCTGTCTAGATTTCTCCAAAAGGAAGTTTGGAAATGGGCTGGGCCTTTCCCCTAGTTTCTCAGTTGCCTTGTTCTCCTGCCTCAGATCCTCAACCTAAGTATGTGACTGTAACATCCTTCCCTTCCTAACCCTCAATTCCTCAACTCAGATCCTTTGTGTGTGTGATTATTTGCATCATATCTGCCTCTTGGACAAGCTTTGGTTAATGCCACATCTGATTAGTTTATTATTGTATCCCCAGGTCATAGTATTAAATCACAGGGATCAGCACATGTAAAAGGGTACCCAGATATACAAGGACATCTTTCTTCCCCAACTATCTCTGCTCCCCCTGTCTACTAACACACAGGCTTATCTATCTTGGGAACAGCATTCATAAATGGTCACATGCTTAAGTATACATGTCTACATCAATTGAGATTACTGTAGTTCAGTTATGAAGTGTCTCATGGATTTATAGCTATAATATAGATACTTTCTTTTCTTCTCTAGTAGTGTGCATAGCACCTCAAAGCACCATGAAAGCTTGCCAGTAGGGATAAAACATTGAGGTCAGTATCAGCTTGGTTTCTCCATGTTTTATGGCTCAAGTTATGTGGCGTTTTTAGCAACAAGATCCATCAAATTCTAGAGGAACCAAGAATGTTGGCAATAGACTGTAACATTTGGGGGCCTGTGTGGACCTCACTGGCCAAGAACATTTTCAATATTCATTCATCAGTTGATAGGCATCTAGGTTGTTTTAGTTTCCTGGATATTAAACCAGCAATGAACATGGGTGAGCAATGAACACCAGCAATGAACATGGTGAGCAATGAACACCAGCAATGAACATGGGCGAGCAAGGATCTCTTCAGCAGGACATGGTGTCCTCAAAGGACATTTGAAGAGTGGTATGGCTGGATCATGTGGTATGTGTATTTTTAGCTTTTTGAAGAACCTCCACAAGAATTTCTGTAGTAGCTGCACCAGTTTGCACTACCCCTAGCAGTGAGTAAGTGTCCCATTCCCACATCCTTATCAACATTGTTGTCATTTACTTCTTTGATCTCAGCTGTTGTGACTGGGGTGAGACGAAATCCCAGTGTAGCTTTGATTTGTATTTCGTTGGTGGCTACGGATTTTGAATATAAAACCAAACAACTGTTTCTCAGCCATTTGTATTTTATTTTTTGAGAACTATGTTTAGTAACATGTCTCATTTTTAAATTGGATTATCTGCTTCCTAACTACTTAGCCATTTGAATTCTGATGTATTCTAGACACTAACCGTCTTTGTGATGTGTAGTTCTATTTTCCCATTCTGTACACTGCCTCTTCACTAGAATGAAAGTGCCCTTTGCTGTAAGAAACTTCTTAGTTTTATGAAATCCCATTTACTCATTGATAATACCAGTGCCTGTATTATCAGGGTCCTGTTTAGAAAGTTCTTTCCTGTGCCAGTGAGTTCAAACATCTTTGATATATTCATCAAATATATCATCTTATATTCCTGATCAATCAGATTCAAGTTATCAGGTCTTATGTTGACATCCTAGACCCATCTGAAGTCGAGTTTTGTGCAGACCGAGAGATGAGAAATGAGTTTCATTTTTCTATGAATAATAGTCTGACCAGCGCTATTTGTTGAAAGCCCTCTTTTCTCCAATGCATAGTTATGACCTCTTTGTCGAAAATCAGGTGGCTTTTACAGTGTAAACATGTGGATTCCCAGTCCTATTCCAGTGATCAATGTGCTAGTACCGTGCTGTTTTTATTATTATAGCTATGTAGTATAACATGAAATCTGGGATGACCTAAAAAAGTTTCTTATTGTTCAGAATTTTTAAAAACTATACTGAGTCTTTTATGTTATTTAACTTTATTTTTTCGAATTTGTGAGAAACTATATTGTAATTTTGATGGGATTTGCATTGAATCTGCAGCTTGTTTTCTATAGAGTAGCCATTTTTTTAAAATTTCAAGCATTTATTACTTAATAGGACTAGTTAATGACCTTTTAAGTCTTTAATTTTTCTAACCTCACATTTATACTTTTTTCTTTTAACGTAAGACAATCCGTGCCGTTCTCCCTCACTCACTGATGTTGTTTCTTTTAACATAAGACAATCCGTGTCATTCTCCTGCACTCACTGACGTTGTTTCCCCCACTTACAACTTGCATCTTTGCTGTAAGCAGCAAAAAATACTTCTCCCCTGTCTTATTTATTTACTTCTCCCTGTCTATTTATTTACTTCTCCCTGTCTTATTTATTTACTTCTCCCTGTCTATTTATTTACTTCTCCCTGTCTTATTTATTTACTTCTCCCTGTCTATTTATTTACTTCTCCCTGTCTTATTTATTTACTTCTCACTGTCTTATTTATTTACTTCTCCCTGTCTATTTATTTACTTCTCCCTGTCTTATTTATTTACTTCTCCCTGTCTATTTATTTACTTCTCCCTTTTGAGGCGCACAGTTCCGGAGGGTTAGAGTTCATGACCATCATGGTAGAGAGCATGGTAGCAGGCAGGTAGGCATGGCAATGGAGCAGTGGCTGAGAGCTTACATCCTTATTCATAAACATGAAGAGGGAGAGGGAGAGGGAGACACAGAGAGAGAACATTAATTAGGAAATAGTGTGGGACTTTGAACCCTCAAAGCCCAACCCTAGTAACGTACATACCTCCTCCAACAAGGCCACACCTTATAAAACAAACAGTTCCACCAACTGGGGACCAATCATTCAAGTACATAAGCCTATAGAAGCCATTGTCAAGTCATTCAAACCACTGCATCTTCCACCTTTAGTATGTCTACCTACTGTTCATGGGGCTTATGGCTATGCTAGGTCCATGGCAAAGGAAAACTAAATTACTCAGATGACTTTAAAATAGGGAATTTGTCTTAGCTTACCTAGATGCGTCTGATTTAATAGTGATGATCAACGGTGGGAAAAAAGAGCAGAAGAATCCAGAGAGAAGTTGTGAAGATGATTAAAGAACCATGATTGGTATTAAAGATGATGGAATGGTCCACAAACTAAGGAATGCAGGTTTCCTCTGGAGGGTAGAAGAGGTGGACAATCTCTTACATAGCCTCCAAGAGCCCTGTTGATAAAAATTTACTGAGACTTGTGTCAAACTGGGGTATGGGTTCTCTCTCTCTCTCTCTCTCTTTCTCTCTCTCTCTCTGCGTGTGTGCATGTGCGCGCGCGCGCGTACGTGTGTGCACAACTCAGAGGACAATTTTCAGGAGTTGGTTCTCTCTTTCTTCCAAGAGTCCTAGAGACTGAACTCAGGAAGCAGGAGCTTTGACCCACTGGCCATGCCAGCCCATTTTATATTATTTTAAGCCACCAAGTCTTTGACACAGCTAACAAAGAACCAATAAGCTTCTACTTGGGGGATTATGTACTTTCTAAAAATATCCTTTATGGTATTCCTTTGGGAGGAAAGCTCATGTGTTGTCTATCTGGAAATATATTTATTGCACTTCTTAAAAGATTGTTTTGCTATTATTGTTCTGCTAATCACAGCTAATTTTTCTTGAAGCATTTTGGAGATGGGCTTCCATTACTATGGGGGAAGTTCTCTGTCAGTATATTAAGTAATCTCCTTAACTTTGGTATTTTACAGATTCAGCCTAAGGTGTCTATGAGCAAATTTGTTCTTGCTTATTCTTCTCTATATACATTTTGTACAATTCTGTGAATTTTTAAATTCTTCTAATGTAGCAGGGTCTTTTAAAAAAAACTACTACTGCTTAAGCCATTGTATTTAAGTTTCAATTTCATCATTTATATTATTTATACACATTTAATTCTTTTCTCTTGATTATATTTAACTTTTTACTTTAAATATTTCAAACGCAGTTACCTTAATTTTGAATCTGATAAATATGGAGTTTATGAGAGATCACTTCGAGCTTGAATTTGAAGGTGTGAGTCAGGGAGGCTAGAAACCAGGAAAGATGGTGGTGCCATGGAGAGGGAAGCAAGTCTTTCACTGCAGAGTCTGGCTGAAGCTTCAGACAGCTGAATCCCAGGACTGGGGGCTGGAGAGATGGCTCAATGGTTAAGGGTACTTACTGCTCTTCCAGAGGTCCTGAGTTCAAGTCCCAGCCCCCACTCTGAAGTGTTTACAACTATCTGTAACTCCAACTCCTAGGGATCTGATGGACTCTAAAGACACCTGCACCCACATCTGCAGAACTTACCCTATACACACCCATTCAAAATAAACCCTAAAGAAAGAAGTCCAGCACAGTTAGCAATGGCTTAAGGCTTTATCATTTCATAGATAAAAACTTGCAGTTTTCTGGGATTTTCACCAGACAGTCCTTTTGCTGGGAATGGGCACAGACTAACTCCCTGTATAACCCTGGTGACTCTTGGTTTGCCTTATGGGATTAAGGTGTCATCCAAGGCACCTCCAAAGCTGTTCATAGTCTCACTTCTCAAAAAGAGAGAGACAAGAAAAGTATGTCTTTTAGCAGCCCCTTGAGACATAAGTTGAACTCTCCCAGTGGTTATGTTTACTGCTAAGATCCTTGTGCCTACAGCGCTCATCCACATAGACAGTCGCACTCCCTTTCCCGAGTGGCTCTCTCTGAACCCCCATGTTTAAAACCTATGATAAAAATGTCTTCCAATAAGGTATGTCTCTTCTTTGAGGCCACACCCATGATTGTGGATGTGCTTTTATTCTGCTTTCCTTTCTGCTTCTAGTAAGACTCCAACTCTGTTTCACATTAGTTCAGTGTAAACCAAAAAAGAAAAAAAGGGAAAAAAGATATGTCACTTTAAATTATTATTAACAGCAACCTTCTAATACAAGGTCTTTGTTAAGATAAGTTAATAAAAAATGTTTAAACAAACATTTTGGTTAACACTGTTGTAAAATTTTATTAAATGTCTTTCTTTTACTTAGAAAACAAAACTTTCTCTCAGCTCTTAGGATTTCTAGTAGAGTCTCACCCACAGGTTGGTTCACCATCTGTTGTTGTAAAATTATAAAAAATAAAATGCTGTCTTTTACACCACTAGATCCGACACTGCAGTGCCCCAAGATGTCTGGTAGACATCCCAATTCTGTGGTGGCCCAGTGTCTCTGCTGCCACACACTCTCCCGAACTCAAATCGCCATAACACAGTAACCTCTGATCCACGTGATAAGATATAATCGCCCACCTAAACATCCAAAGCCCTGTACACATCCATCCCTTAAGAACATTCGTAACAACCTGTAAATATACAGAGTGGAATCTTAACGTCAGCCTCCGTGTTCTCTCTGCAGCTTCTCTTGCAGTCTCCTGCAGTCTCCCTTCTCCTTCCGTTCCAGGCTCCTCCTCTTCCCTCAATCCTCCCGCCCACCCTTCCTTCTCGTCCAATGACAGACCTTGTTCTATCTTGTGCCTGCCTTCACCTGTGTGATAATCCTACATAATGCAATTAATACAGCAAAGATTCTTAACTTGAGAGGTTTTGTAGAACTATTTCAGGAACCCAGGACCTTGTGTTTCTGTCTCATTTTGAGGGTAAGAACCATATTTCAAAAGTATGTGTCATCTCCGAAGGGTTTAAAAGCCAGCTCTTTTAGGAGTTTCATAAACATAGTTGAAATGTAAATAGTTGATAAATATTTTTGAATCTTTCTTCATTATTCCTCACTGCTTTTATTTCCACCCTCCACTTTGTATGGATTTGAAGAAAGAGCTATGGAATATATTTTACATATAATTTTGAAATCTCAAATTGGAAAGAAAAGGATCCTGGAATCCTGAACAAAAGAGAATGTGCAAAAGGTAGAATTCAAATGAAATGAGAAACATGGAAAAATCTGATCTACCAAAAACAGGAGAACGACAGTTGAAACACTCATATCTAATAAATTAGCAAAAATGAAGGAAAGCATTCTTCCCAGTGTCATGATTCCAGTAAAATTCATGCAGCATACGCTATCATTGTTCTAACTTCTTCAAATGGTCATTTATGTTCTGTATTGACTTAAAAACATTGCTCAATTTTGCTTAAACTGTACATCTCATTGTAATAATAAAAGATTGCTAAAAAAAAAACCAATTCATTTTTAAACATCTCATTTTTAGGAAGGTTTCCATAGAAAATAATCAAAAAAGCAAAACACACACGATTGCTTCACCATGGAGGAACATAGCAAAACATTAGAAGGGAACTCAATGTACAAAATCAGAATGGCTAACTATCATGTTACATCTGTGGAAGAGTGCACAAACTATTTGAAATGTTTAGTTCTGGAAACTGCATGCTACGTATAGAACAACTCATCTAATGGAGGTTTTAAAGAGGGAGGATTTCTGAGCTGCACAGTTCTTAGAGGCTATGGAAGTGGCTTTCAAACTTTCACTCATTTAAAACTGTCCTGAGCACATAGTTAGGCCTCATGAAAGTATGATAGTATTGTTTGTGTGATACATTATAGGGTCTTGGCTGCATGCATGCAGTTTACATTTCTGAGGAAACGATCATCACTGACAAAGTTACACTGACATGAAGTTAATGAGCAGCATGATTACTGAGTATGATGAGAAGTTAGGGCGATGTCTGTATTTTTCAGTGTGGCTCCAAGGCTCATATGAAATGTAAAGGTTTTCTTTTCACAGAATTGGCAGTCATTAGCTGGGCTAACAATGGCTCCTGATGCCATAAGCTCTTGACTCATTACTGTCATCTTCTGCCTACTCATGCTCTCCAAATATGTACACCAAATCCTTCTATCAGGAATATCCTGCTAGTCAGATATTCATGTACCTCAGATTTAAGGCCATCTTCTTGGAGAAGCTTTCCTTACACATTTCCCCTTTTTGACCTGCCAGAGTTCCCATGCCTTGGCTTCCCTTGCTCCTTTTGTTTTTAAGTTCGCTCTATTTTCCTTTTAACTTATCTGTTTGACATAGAGAGTTTCTATAAATCAGAACCATGCTTACTAAATGATAAAACTGAATCAGGAACAGATTTTGGAGTTAAGTAACATTGACTCCAAATCCTAGCTGTACACACACACACACACACACACACACACACACACACACACACACACCCTGAACATGGTACTGAGCCTCTCTGGACTTCACAAGTACAATGGAAGTCAAAGAGAGCATGTTTCAAAAGGCCACTGGCCAATGTTAAGAATCCGACAAGAGTTGTGCAGGCTTCCAGGTTTGAGAGCCACTGGAGTAGAATAAGACCAAGTCTTCTGGCTATTTATTCAGTCTCACAACAAAGGACATGCAGGAAAATCCAGAGAATCTCAGCCTCATAAGCCAGCTAAACTCTTAAGTCTGGAAAGTAATCACTGCTTTTCCTGTCTCCTTGGAGACCCCAGACATCAGAGCAATCCCTTGGCACACTACCTGCCCCAAGGAAACTTAGGAATAGATACTGTGAGGGTGAAGGAGTCAGATCCCCTATCAGCCCAACCTGCCACTCCCTTCTCTGGCCTCAACAATGAGTCATTGCCCACATTACACTGCTGCTCTTGAAGAAGCTGGTGACTGAAGAACATGAAAGAACTTTTCCTTCTGAGAAGCATCTCTAATTAAAGGAGATGTATCTATCTCCTCAACTATCATTGTTCAAATTTCGCATCTGACCCTTCAAAGTGGTCCCCTTTCTCTAACACCTATTGTGATACTTCTCCTGTCTTCCATGTGGTCAAGGAGATCTGGGTCATGTGTCTAGACTCTCTTTACTTCCTCCCTTGGTGTGCAATAGATGCAAGTGAACCACATAATGAGGAAAATTGCAATCTAGAATCAGATGGGATCAGGTGAGTCCAGGGCCCATAGACTACTGGCTGTGGCTTTATTGTCAATTTTCTTAACTACTGTCTACTTACCCAGTCTATTTACTGACTTGGCAGTCTAACTAAAACAAGCCACCTCCTGGATGTCATGAGAATCAAACAAGACAGCTTGGTAGAGAACACAGGCCTTGTAGATGCTTACCATAACTCCTCATCACCTACCTCTTTTCCTTTTAAGCATTGTTGTTTGTTACCCACTGTTCTCAGAAGTTCCAAGTGTTGGACGTGTGATATACAGAATGTAGAGAAGTTTGCAGCCAGCTGCTGACCTCCCCAACAAGCCCTTTCTACTGACTCCTCTATTGCTGTGCAAGTACCCCTTCTTGTGCTCATTTCTGATGCTGCTATTAATGTATTTACACAAACGTAATATCTTTAACAATTGGTCCATTTGCAGTTAGAAGTCTGAGACAGGTGATAGTGAGTTCAAATCAAGTGTCGTAAAGAATACGTTCCTTCTAGACTCTCAGAGAAGTCCACTACTTTGCCTTTTCCAGTGAAGAAGTGCTCAAAAAGCAATACGTCAATGGGCAGCTGCTCTCTGGGATTCTACCATCCTCCTGTCTTTTGTTCTACTTTCTTCCCTCTCAAGGCAAGCCTAGACAACTGAAAAAAATTTTTAAGATGAAGCAGTCATACAAATAACCCATTTCCTCCCCAAATAAGCCATAAATCTTAAAGTATAATCCCTCGTCCTTCTAGTTTTCCATCTTAACATTGACCACAGGAAAACCTCTGCCATACCTTAATTAACTCTAGGTCACAGGATCCTCTCTCTGTCATCTAACTCTAGGTTATAGGTAGTGCCTCACCTTAGGAGGAAGGAATTCTGCACAGAGGTCATGTAGAATCTTGAGGCAGCTTAGTGCAGCATCCTTAGAGTATATACATCTCATTCAGCCACCTTTTCTCTATGACCACTCATACTTCCTGCAACATCAGTGAAAAGATGGACAGTTCACCTTATCCCCATTAATGGGAGTATAAACTAGGGCAGCCACTATGGAAATCAGTGTTGAGGTTTCTCAAAAAGCTAAAAAATAGAATTTCTATATGACATAGCTATACCACACCCAGAGGGCGTCATGTCCTATTATAGAGATACTTGTTCATCCATTTTGATTGTTGGGCTGTTCACTACAGCCAGGAAATGGAATCAGCCTAGATGTGAATGGATAAAAAACATACATATGCACACAGGGAAATTTCCCCAGCTGTAAAGAAAAACTTAAGGGAAATGAGTAGAATTAGAAAACACCAGGCTAAGATTACCCAGTCTCAGAAAGACAAAATTATTAGGATTCTCTAGAGGAACAGAACTCATTAGAATGGCTTACAAACTGAGTAGTTCAACAATGACTGTCTCCTTATAGAAGGGCCAAGGATCCAGTAGTTATTCCATCCAGAAGACTGGGTGTGAGGCAAGCAAGCAAAGATTTTCTTCTTTCCTGCCCTTTTATGTGCACTGTTTTAAGGTGGGCCTCCTGATCCGAAATCATCCAGGTTTAGGGTAGGTCTTCCCACCTCAAATGATCCCCTCATAAGTGTGTCCAGCTGTTTAGAGTTCAGTTGATACCAGGTGTAGTCAGGTTGACAACCTCGGTAAGCCAATCACAACCAGCTTCAAAAGTTTCCATCATTGTGCTCATCCTAGCTTTATATTTTTAGGTTTGGGTATTTGAGTTTGGGTGTGTATATATAGTGCCAAGAAAGTTATAAGGGAACCCAGGAGGGGGCACACTAAGTGGTGGTGTTGTTGTGGGACAGAACACATGCTATAAGAAAGCACAGAGAGGGGATATGGAGGTGGAAAGTTTAAATGGAGGTGGGAAGGCCAAGGGGAGGTGGGATTAGGAGGACTAAACAAAACTAAAGATATATGAAAAAGTCTTATGGAAACTGACTATATAACTAATTTAAAAAAATGGGTGATTTATTCTGAGGTTGAGGTTTTAATCTTTGATTTTGACCAAATAGATCTATTATACTTTTGCCTTGTTAATTCTTCTTTTGGCCCCTATATTGTGAGCAGAAAAGGACCACTTCCTTTTCTGTCTCTGTAGAGCTTCTAGTAAGCTCACCTTTTCTTAGTACATGGCTGTGTGACTCACCCCCTCCTATAGTCTATGTGCCTTATTAGCTCCTGCCTCATTATGAGGACCCTTGTGGTATGAATATGAATGTAACTACTTTCCATGCATTTTGAAATGCAATCTTATTTTCTGGCTGTTAAGAAAGGAATGCTTCTCTGTGAGTGATTTCTCTTTATTTTTTTTCTGGGACTAAAACTCTCTTCCCATAACCTCTGACCATTTGTAAGCTGATTATTCATATTTCCCAACCAATTTCTGGAAGTTATCAGATAATTAAACATCTTTTTAAAAAGTCAAGGAATTCTTGTTTAAGAACATTTAAGTTTACTTCTATTGCTTGTTCAATAGAACTCCAAAAAAAAAATATATAGGCAGATACATATGGGTTACTAACAGTGATTGGTTTGCCACAGTAGCATTGTCAATACACTGTGTGTACACTGATACTTCCAAAGCATGGTTATCTCTGGTGGCTTAGGAGGTAACTTAAGATCTCAGGAAGTTTGTGCTAATTACATTTCTCATTGCTCTGACAAAAATACCAAACAAGAAGCAATTTGAAAGAAAGGAAGAAAGAGCTGATCTTTGCCTTTAGTTCAAGGAGATCAAGGGAAAGCAAGGGAATACATGTGGGGAGGAGCTGATTATCTTGTATCCACAGTCAGGACAGAAGGAGAAATGAACTCCGGTGCTCAGCCCATTTCTTTCTGTTCATTAGATTCAGTGCCACAGCCTCCTGAATTCATATGCTGCTGATTTCATACAGAAGTGGGTCGAATATTTCCGGGTGCTCCCATAAACATAGTTATGTATTTTTCATGATATTACATGTATTTCATGGTAATTCTAAATCCAGTAAAGTCGATGATGACAATTCACCACCAGTATGTGTTTTTAAAGATCCAACTGAAAAAAAGTAACATTTGTGATTTCCTGGCTATTGGTGTTCAGGAGGAGGTAAAATGGGTTATCTCTGGATGTAGGCTTTCTTGATCTAGTAACTTTCTCATTTATAATTCATTAACTGTTCATACTTCCCATAAAGATGAATCTCTTATTAGCCATGTCTTGGTGGGATACATGTCTTGCTGGTGCATAGGTACCTTGGCCTGAAAGAACCAGTTCCCCACTACCCAAGATGGTAAGGAAAGCAAAGATAGGAAACACATGTGCTTCTACTAAGGACTTTGAAGCTGATGGGGTAGCACAAGAACACAGAAAGCTTTGTTTTCCATGATGATATGCAGCAGATGGTATATAGACTGCTTTACTGAATTTTACTGAGTGAAATCAAGGATGCAGAAGTGCTTGCTTGGTCAGTGTATTAGTTACTGTTCTACTGCAGTGAGGAGACACCATGATCAAGGCACCCTTATAAAAGAAGGCATTTAATTGAGGGCTTGCTTAGAGTTGCAGAGGATTAGTCTATTGTCATCGAGGTAGGAAGCATAGTGCTGGGGAAGTACCAGAGAGTTCTAAATCTTGAACTGTAGGAGAGAGAGAGAGAGAGAGAGAGAGAGAGAGAGAGAGAGAGAGAGAGAGAGAGAGAGAGAGAACACAAAGAACAAGGAGAGAGCTAGAGAAGAAGAGTAAGAGAACAAGGGAGGGCGGAATGGGCCTAGCATGGGCTTTTGAAACCTCAAAGCCTACCCCAGAGGCAAACTTCCTCCAACAAGGCCACACCTCCTAATCCTTATTCTTCTCAAACAGTGACACTTCCTGGTTACTAAGCATTCAAATATGAGCCTATGGGGGCCATTCTTATTCAAACACCACAACCAGGATTGTACAATCACAGAGGAGAATGCCTCAGAGAAGGGCAAATCCCCCATGTAGTGAACATCAATCTGTCTGTGCGAGTCAGAAGTCACATGAGTACTAACTATATTCAAATACACTGATGCTAAGCTGGATTCTCAGCTGCAAAGTAGAAATCAAGAAAAATGTACACAGGCTTCCTTAGAGAGGGATGTGAAGGGCTTGACTTTATACTACTAGCATAGCCATGTCTAGCAAACCACGGTCAGTCAGTTATGCAAGAGGAGAAATGACCCTGAACACCATTCTAGAATTCGACTTTCATAGACAGGTTATCTCTTCTTCTTACACCACATCAAATGTGGGAAAGGATACTAAAAAGAGTAGCTTGTTACCTCACCATGTCTTCAACAGCTTTTCAGTTTGTCCCTGAAGTGTCTGGAAAAAAAACCCAACCATTATTCTCGCATCATTTGTGTTGTTACAAAAGACCTGTAAGGGTCCGAAAATCGCTGAAGGAAGACCCCAGCCTCTGATAGCGAAGACAAAGAGCGTTTATTCTTCAGAAACATCCAGTATGAGGGGTCAACTATTCTCTAAGATGGTGACCCCAGACAAAATCACGCAGGCCTTCTTCTAAGGAACTGGAGAAACTCTCATTGGTGGGTGCTAGGGGGTCGCAGGTGATCATTGGTATGCATCTATGTGTCACGAACCATTTAACCATATGACGAAATAGGGCTGCCCAGCACAGATGTCCCATTCTGAGATAATATTCCCCGCTCTTGCGGTTATCCCCAGGCTGTTCTTAGGGAGGGGGTTTTATGACCTTGTTCTGGATTTTATGATCTGTCTCTGGAGCTGGTACTTTACAGCCATTTTTCCAAAATCAGGCCTGGACCTTAAACATAGATAAATGAGGTTTATGTTGTCTTTTCATATTTGTCTGGATACTCTATAAAGAGCATAAATTTATATTACTCATAGTTCTGGGGGTACAAGATGGTGGCACTAGCTTCTGCTTCATCCCAGTGAGGGATTCATAGTAGATGGAATTAGCACCATGAGAACATGTATGTGGAGAAGCCTCAGCAGGAAGAGGGGTCCTGGGAGCTGTCAGACTTACTTATGGACAACCCAGTCTCATGCCAATGAATCCCATCTCAAGAGACAAACCTATCCCAGACAGACACCTCTGAGAGGTGAGACCCTAAAACCTACCTCTTAAGGTTCCAGTCCCTCAACACCTTCTCAATGGGGCCCAAAGTACCAAGATACAAAACTTTAGGAGATAAGCCACAACTAGACCACACAACCATATTTCTCTGAGTCTCTTGAAACTAGAGTTCCAGCTGTACTTTCAGCTCTGCCAAGAAGAAACATTTATGAGGCACCTCAATGTGTCTTTAGAATGCACTGTCTGTGGAGGATCATTCATTTTCTTAATGCAGATTTTAATTACTATGGAGTGCTTCTAGAAGTGGCCTTTTGATATCTGATGTATTTTTCTGGAGTTATCATCTGTGTGAGCCAAGCACCAGACTCTATAGCAGGTAGCTGGAGCCTGAAGTGTATTAGCATCTTCGTGATGCTGAAGTGACAGATGACAGTGAGGCAGTTCTGGAGGACTCCAATGGGAGCCATTCTTTATGGCTATTCCTGTGATTCTCCAACAGACTGTCTGAGGACTGAGATACTCACTTGAAAACATTTCCTTTTCAGACAATCTGTAGTACTTTCTATTACCTGTCATGGAACCATGACAAATAAACTAATGTTTCACCATTTTTTTTTAACTTCTGTGGTTCAGCACTTATTCTTGCCTCTGTCTAAAAACCCCCTTGCTCAAACTGCCTGGATAATGACACCTCCTTTATCAGAACATTTGACTCAAACTTTATCACCTCTTCCTTGACACTTTTACTCCCTATTTCTGCTTTGTTTTATTCCCACATATAGTACATGCTTAGGCATTTCTTTATTCCTCTTCCCCTCCTTTTCTCCCTCCCTCCCTCTCTCCATCCCTCCTTTCTCTTCTCCTCTCTCCCTCCTTTTCACCCTCTCTCCTTGTCTTCCTTCTGTTTCATTTATTCATTTATCATACATTTATTGACTATCTACTGACAAAGAACCCACTGTGGCTACAAAACTACATAGGGTACATTTCCTTACAATTAAGTGAAAGGGGTTAAACAATCAATTTGTGTTGGGAGTGAGCCAGTGCCCTACAGTTGTATAGAAAATGGGCAATTTAAGCCAGATATACAGGGTGTTCTAGTGGGCTTGACTTGTGGATTGATCTCAGAAATATGACTATGACTAGCCTACACATAGAGGAGAAATGGTTTTCTGCCACAAAGAGCAGCAGATGGAACTATTAAGAGACCCCAGGGGACCTTCCAGTGTTTTGTGATGGCTGTTCTTAAATATAGGGTGAGTGTAGGGAAGTGCAAGGACAACTGAGGGATGACCTGATAGATATGTCAGTACTAAAAGTATGTGCTGAGCCACTGAAGGAAAGACATCAGTCCATCCAGGAGGGAGGCAGTGTGGGCTAACGTTTGAAACAAGGCCAGACAGTGTAGTAAGAAGCTTGGGTGGGGGGGACTTGCACAGGTTATGAGATGGAATTTAGACAATGATGCTGACTACTAGGAGAGAAGCTGATAGGAATATTGAGGTGGTAGATTGGATGGGACCGAGCAGCTGTTTAAGGCAAGAGGTATTATTGAATATGGAGGGAGAGTAGGGACTAAGGATATTCTTACTTTGCAGCCCGGATACACCAGACATTAGAATGGTAAGCATTTCTGAGACACATTGGGAAGGAGCAGGATCTTCTTGAAGGAATTGGGAGGAAGATGAACTCATCTTGAATTACACAGTGTTCAAGATCAAATGGAGATCCTCAGTTAGCAGCTGACCACGCAGACCTAACAGCTAGAAGACAGTCCTGTAAGGATGAAGACCTACTGATGGGTCACATCTGAGGCTTTGAAAGAGAAGAAAGAATGGGGAATAAAGGATACATCAACGTTAACATTCACATTACTTTACAATGTCATTCAAACTTTCTGTACTACCTGGTAGCTTAAAGGTACAATTTTATATATTTAAGTCCTTATATTTTTACGATAGTGTCTTGTGTAGGTAGAGATGAGTGAATCAATAATGGGTTCATTTGTCCTTTTATTTTAAAGGGTAGGGCTTAAGCTAGAGAAGTCTATCTTTTCTATGATCTTAATGGAGTTAGAGAACATTGGGAAAGACAGGCTTTGGATTTTAATATAAAAGCAAATCAGACCAGGGAGCAAGGATTGAAGCCTAGGTGGTATTTCCAACGTCCTGGCCAATCATGGCATCAAGGACTACACTGTTTGGGGCAACTTAGAGTAGAAACATATTCTCAAATCTCCATACCTCTCACCACCAGCCCGGTCTGGCTCAGTGTGCTAGGTATGTTTCAGATCTTCCTTTGCCTTTGTTTGTTTATCTATTAAGAAAGTAAGTTCCTTATGTCACTTAGTGCCTGGTGAAGCAAAACTTCCTTTTCTTTTGCCCTAAAAAGGTCTCCTCCAAGCTTCACTGGGTGTCATGTCTGAAGAATTAGCCACTTCCCTTTGCTCAACTCCCAAAAGTACCATTACTTCCTGCGATGCGTGCAAACTGCCTTGCATGCTGCCTCCCACCCCCACACTGTGAATGTCTGCTCTGTTCTCCAGTGCTTCTGTGACCTGTGGCCTGTGGGCAGGTATTGCAATTGTCTGACCTCGGTCTTTGGGCTCAGCAAGGAGGGCAGACAGAGCTGACCACAGCTTCTCTCAGTGGGCCACAATGAAGGCAGAGTTCTGAGAATCCTGGTAATGACTCTGCAAAATTGTCAGTCCCACAGCAATGATTAGTAAACGTTAAAGTGTTTTTCTCCATCTGCTACTCAGTCAGGCTATTTACGCTAGCCAGCATTAATCCGATACAATCTCTCTGGGCTCACTATTTACACAAGTCCCAGGACACCCTCCATTCCCTTTGGAGAACATAATTTGTGACAAAAAAGTTTCACTTCCTGAACACGTTCTTCAGCTTCCATTTAATGGCCTATTGTTTCCTCATCAGCTGTATCACTGTCTGAAATCACACTGAGCATGTATTTGCTCAGGAATTTGTTGTCTGTTCTGAGTAATGGAATGTAGGTCCCTTTAGTGCATTATATTCACAGATGTGTCTTAGTGCCCGGAACCTATCATACCACAGTAATTTTAAATGGGTGAATCACACTTTCCATTTTCTCTTCTGAATGTTTCTCTAACTCTTGCCTTAGCTGTAATCTGCCTTCTTTCCAGGACTGTTTGTCCCTAGTAGTTTTCACAGGATAGACAAGAAAGATCTGGTGGCCTATCCTCTAGATATTCCAAGCCACAGAAGATAGGCGAGCATGTAGTCTTCTCTCTGCCAACGTTAGCGGATTGCGACTTCTCTGATGTTTATAAAATGCAAAACAAACTCAAGCAAACAAAGACTCCAGTTCCATGAAGCTGACACTCCCTGCACTTACTGTCACATTTGGCTACAGATTTCCTGGACTTGCACTTAGTCATAGAACATTTGGCACCTTGAACCATTTCTTCCTCTTCATCCTAAAGCCCATAGGTCTTTGGTGTTCATCTGAATAACCGGCGCGGAGGCCTCTAGGCCCCTCGACTTTCTCACCTTCAGGGACTTGCACTGTTGTTCGTCGTACTGTGGGTCATCATTTTGAACTCCTTCACCTCTATAGCAGATAAATGCAAGGGTTGTGTTCCCCAACTACAATGAGCTCTATTCTAAGAATCTCTATGGCTTGCTCCCCTGCTCCTGTCATTCCTCATTAGCACCCCTACCCATGCATTTCAACCATAGAGATCTGTTGTCCTCTGACCTACCTGCCTCCTCCTTCAAGGTTTTTACCTTCTTCCAGCTACTTACCTGGACCATTCTTCTGTCATATTCCCCATGGCTTGGTTCCTCTACCCTCACACTGCATAACAGGCAGAGGTTTGACACCTGATTTCTATCCTCTTAGATTTTGTAGTGAAGCCCCTGAGTACCACAGGAAAATGTGAAAGATTGGCCTCATGTACACTGTTAATATTCAAATTTACCGGCCTTTGTGGTTGTGTTTTTATGGTTCTGTAACTGGTTGGCTCTCCCATCTTCACAGAAAAACACTTAAAATCATCTCCTTATCAATATCCTATTCTACCCCATATCCTTTTAGTTAGAGAAAAATGACACAAAGAGCAAAAGATTTAAGACATTCTTCCATCTGTCTCTATTAAATATGATATGATGGATTTCCCCCTTTCCCTTTCCTTTGTCTCATCCAATGGGACCAGGAGGCTACTATTCTCCAAAGCAAGCCCTCTTGTGTCTTACATAATCTCCCTAATTCACTCAGTGTCAATAGCCATTTTAATAAACACCTTGGGGTACTCAGCATATGTTAGTTTACTCAGCCTTTTCCTAAAGTCTTTGCTTCTACTTGCTCAAATAATGCAAGGTAGAAGAAAACCGTACTATGCTATTTATCCTACTGTTATTAAGTGAGATCATCTTCATTTCATCCTTATTTCAAAGTCCAAAGGCCTGCTTGTTTGCTTGCCACACAAATAATGTTGCTTATAGTGGTAACGTTTGAAATAAACAAGAAGAAAAAAGTCTCAGCAGCTTGGGGAGTACCCTCCTCCTTCACAGCTTTAGTAGGAGAGATGAGGTTCTGCAACATAAACTTGTTCAAAGCCTCCATTTGAGAGCCACTGAACTGAGGACAGCCACAAGCTAGCGCTTTCTCTTTGCACATTATGAAGAGTCTAGTGAGTGCACATTACCATCACCAATTCATTTCTTGACCAAAAGAAATATGTCCTGCAAGTAGAAGGACAAACGGATCTTATTGTAACTAGAGGCTAAAGAAATTGATGTTATATCCCATCGAAATTATCATTCTGCCTGAAAAAGAAACCCATCATTTTGATCTGTTGTCTTAATTGGAGATGTGTTCTCGAGGTTTTAAACCATATCAACAAACTGGAACTTTTCTCAGGAAGAGGCAGGTCTAACCCCTTCCTCCACGACAGCTGGCATTAGCAAACAGAAATTAAGGGGAAGTTATACTCAATGAGCTCTGAAGGGAGGGCATCAAATGCCACATAGGGTTGTCTGGCTTTTCCAGACACTTGCTTCTGAACACCAGACACCATATTGCAGGGAAGGTTAAGTGGTATGAAAAAGCCACCTGAAGGTATTTTAGCTCATTCGCTGAGGTTCCTGTGGACAGCCACCATCAGCTTCTAGACCCGCGAGCAGGCAATTCTCCGACTCCTCACAGGCCCACTCGCAGAGTCCACTCAGCACATGTTCGATAGGGCAAGGGCAGGAAGTCCCCTGAGCTTTGGCTGCTTTCAGATTCATAGACAGAGTTAATGTTGTCTCCTTTTTGTTTTAACCTCTAGGATTTGGGGTCATTTATTCCATAGCAATTGGTAAATAAAATGGTTGTTTTGGAAATAGTACTGAAAAGATACTTTTAAGTATTTAAGGAGGGCTGTAAATACCGTAAAGATTTCTTACTAATCTTGAGGAAGGCCATTAGTTTTTTCTCAGGTGCATCAGGGAGCAATAAAAACACTTGCTTCTGCAATATTGATCGTTTGCAATGTTATCTTAATATATCTACTTCATATATTTATATATATTCATATATATACTTTATATTCAACAGAGAAGTGTAGGACTGTTAGTTCAGATGGACATTTGCGCTCACCCACTTAGCTACTGACCCAGACTGAAGAGCCACCTCTTTTCTCCGATCTCCCCTCCAGAAGCACATGTTGGTTGCGCCTTGGAAACGTCCTGCCTTCGATTGTTCCGGAGCTGCCCCTGACTTCACCCTGCCTCTTTCTTCCCTATACAGCCAACTCTATAAGGAGGCTCAGCGCCACATGTCATGTCTCTGTTCCGGATGCTTCTCCTCCATCCGTACTCCAACTTTACCGCATTCCAGGCTTAGCTTCAAGGTCCGACGAGCACTTTAGACCTGACCATATTTGATCTCTGACAGTGTTCTGTACTGACGAGTCCTGCTCTGAGAAACCTACTCCAGAGGATTCCCATACGGCACGGCTCCAGACATTGTCCCAGCTGCTAGAACGGAGAGCTTTCCTGACCGTCCTTTCAGCCACACTGTCCACTGCTTCCCTCTTCTTTTTCTTAAGCCAATCTCTCTCCAAATTTCATTTGCTCTATAAGCTCAGTTATCACCCAGAAACTCCAAAATCTTTATATTCATTCCAAACTCCTCTCCAAATATGTGTATTTCCCTGCCTACTGAACACTTCCACATAGAGGTTGAGATGCTTCTTGAAACCCAAGCTTATCAGAAGATCAGAGTATCCTCTTTTTCCTCCATTCTACCTTACGCCAGTCAGTAATTAAACCAGCAGCCATTAGTAGAAGTATTATAATAGACACATACATAGGAACTCCACCAAATTCAACAATGCACCAAAATGGATCAAGTCTTTATTTTAAATATGTCTTAAATCAAATCACTTCTCTTATTGGTTGTCAGACACTAATCATCTCTCAGACTGACTGGAGGTAATGAATTCTGGGGCAGGAAGCCATTTTGTGAGGCTTCTTATGGAACTGCCAACAGCCTGTTCTTTAGGAAGTGGCAGACCTTACTTTAGGATGCAATTCTTACTGTTCCCTACTTAAAGTGTGGGGACACCACATTTCTTGACAAAGACCAGGCTTTTGGTGAACCTTCAAATTTTCATTATCTGGTGAAATTGTGCTTTACCCACGTGTGGCTTTTAGTAGTAAATGAGCAAAAGTCACTTTCTTGCTTTTATTCTCATCAATTAGAAAATCATTACAAATTATTGGCACTTTAGCACACATTAATTTATAGCTAGTTGTCATAATAAACATTCAAATCTATAGTTTCAGAATGGATGTGGCAGCCCTAAGAGTTACACAGGAAAGTCTGTGATCCATAGGAAGGGTCCAAGGGCTTCTATAAGAATATATAAATAAAAAGTGTCAAATCTCCTGCCCCCGGAGCTCACCTTCTAGGGAAAGCGCACCTAGACTGCACTGATGCGTTCACGCTTGGTTGTCAGGAGCAAGGCCACCTGAACGCTTGGTGACTTGCCTGGATAGGATTGGGGAGGGCTGTCTATAAGGGACTACAAACTGTGACAAGGAAAGTATAGTGGAGAAGGGTCCGACCTTCAAAGCAGGGAAGGAGCCGACAGCAGAGCCTAGAACCATCACCAAAAATCCATACTCTGTTCTCATAGTAGGCAGCCTGAAAAACACCTCCTTCCCATTTCCCTGCCTGTCATGTTGGGAAGGAATATGAATACTCAGAGTCACATTTCCTTGAATTTCTTTATCAGGTCATCTGTTTGCTTCTCTTGAGGAAGTGTGTGGGGAAGTGTGTGAGGAAGTAGTGACCAATGTGCAGCTTCTCAAAATGAAGATGATTTTCCATGATCTTCTGTGACTAATGAGCTGAGCAGAGCAAGCCATGTTGGGTCACAATTGAGGCACATGGTTCTATAGAGGGCAGTTATGTTTTGATTGTCAACTTCCTATTTAATTATCCCCTTTGGTCATGGAAACATACACACACTGCGTCGTAGACACTGATTGGGATTGACTTCTGGGGGCTGACTCATGCCCTCACTCATGAAAAAGACAAAGGGTTTCTTGCTGCATGACCTGTGGCTGAGCTTCTTGTAAAGGCATTTTATAACAAGGTGTAGTTTCATGTAGGGAGCCATATTGGATTTGGGCAGATACCAGTTATCTCCTGAGTCAACACCCGGTGTCTACCGCCTGACCTCTTTGCCTCCAGCTATCACTGCCTATATCCTCATCTCCCCCTCCTCTGTGTTTCACAAAGGTCACTCCCCCTACCTGAAAGCCTTAAAAGCTGTAACGTTCATCCCAATAAACGAGACCTTGACCATAGAATCTTGCTTGGTCTCCTTCTTCTCTTCACCCCCATTTGGCCCACAGGTAGAAAGCCTCTTCAGGACCCTGAATAACTGGGTCCCCGCTGGCAGTGACAGTTTCAGGGATGGTCATCCTGGGCTTAGCCCTCTCCTCTCCCATTTGCTCACAGTGACTTTGAAAACAAATTCCTTGCAGCTCCTCCCTTCAGGAGGTAGGTTTCATTTCCCTACCCATTCCTCTTGAGCCAGGTCCTGTGACTTACTTGAACAATAGGACATGACAGGTGTGGCTATGTGAACTCTGGAGTTCAGACCTCAAGGGGAGCCATAACAACTATCTTCTCCCTTACAAAAGTAGCACCCAGGTGGTCACACTTTAGCCTATTGGAGGATCTAAGGTCACTCTCGGGGTATTCAAGGCACACAAACAACAGCCATGTGGTTGAAACTACCTTGGACCATCTCACCTGGTTGTGCATCCAGCTGAATGTGAGTGGGCAGTGCAGTCCACCGGTAGGAACAAGTGATAAACTGTTGTGTTAACTTCTTAAATGCTAGGCTGTTCTGTTACCCAGCAACAGGTGAGTTGTGGTGCATACACAAAGTTTTTAGACGCAGCTGGATGGCCAGAGCACCCTCTGTACCTATCTTTCTAGATACTAGACACTCTTTCCACACTATAGAATCTTCTGACACAGTCCTTTCTGACGATTCTGAGGAGACATCACAGTTCAGTTCTCTATACAGCCCTAGTTGGGCTCTTTTGGTTTTCCTGGGATGTGCTATGTGAGCCAAGTGTTCTCCCCAATTTCCTGTGTGTTTATTTGTTCAAAAACGCCCCCGACATGTCGTGAACACTTGTACACGCTAGTGATAGATTAGCAAAGTAGACTCGAACCTCTGCCTGGTGGGTCTTGCATTATGGGGAAGGTGCTTTGCTACTGTAATGTAGGTGGTTTGGAAGTGTTGAGATTTCAGTGCTGGGAACATTATTAAGAGAAGTAACTAGAATGGTCTTCACCAAAGATCTGAGGCATGAAGATAATTAATTCTTCCAACTGAACACTGATGTAAAGGCCCTGGGGCAGCATCAAAGCAGGCGGATAGGGCAAGTGAGGAGAGAAGAATCAAGGTGACAAAGTATTTGGCATTGGAAGACTGGAAATTCCTCCAACACCATGTTATAAGACAGAGACCAAGCCAAGAAAACCCCTATTGTCTCTGAATAGGAAGAAGAAGCTACAGAAATGGTCTATTAAAGGATCAGGACATTCATGGCCTGGGTGTTTGAATCTCTGTATTGCTCCTGGTGACTAGGTTCAAACCTTCCCTCTCCCTGCCTTTCCTTTCTTTGCAAAAGGAACAGCAAAGCTGGGAACCAAGGAGGTGCTCTTCCAAACAGACCTTTTGGGATAATGGGAGAGCTTATGCCAGGTAAAGAAGTGGATTGATAAGCAGCTGCCAATTTCATGCTTAAGACTAAGCAGCAGCTGCTGAGGAAGATCCTCATTTAAACTGGGAGGCCCCTATGCAAAGCCACACTGACTCTGACTAAACCTGGAGGGGGACAGAGCCATGGTGATGCTCTTGGAGACTCAAATTCTACTAATAATCAGCTCGGACATCCACAGAGCTGACCACTGCTCATAGGCAGTCATGTGGTCAGTCAATAGGACAACAGTTACATGGCCAATCAAGGTGGCAATCACAAGGGTAACTAAGATGGCGGCTATGTGTGGGGATGCCCTTGGTAGTGCTAATAAAATGATGTTGTTCACACAGCAGCTTGAGAACCATACCACCTCAGACACTCATGAATGCCACTGAACCCGAGCCTTTCTGGGTCACTGCATTGACTCACTTCCTGTCTTCTTTTCCCACTTCTTTCTTCCTCTCACTCCCCAAGGGCTCACTGGGGTGGCAGGAAACACAGACTCCAAAGGGTTTTGCTTCAGGTACTGAAGTAGCTCATCTTTCTATCTTCCACCTACAATAAATTTTCAGAGACCCAGTCCAGCCCCAGGGATAGGGATACTGAGTCTATTGCCTATGCTTAGTTCTAACTCCTTGCTATATTTCTGGGGTGGAGGTGGGGGGTGGGAGCAGGAAACAGAGGCTCTGGGAGAAAGATTCTTAAAACCAGTATGCAGACGAGCTATTGCTCAAAGTTCTAATGGCTGTCTGTCCAGTGTGAATGCTTTTCATCAGGAACCCATTGCTTGGGGTTATAGCCTCCCAGAAAGTGTTAGTGCAGGAATGAAAAACTCTGACTACACAGACCCAAGTGCTGAATAAACACTGACTCCTTCAACTTCAACAACTGAGATTGATGGAAGGCAAAGAGGACAGAGAAAGGAGTCTAAATGGTAGTGCTGGTCCTTATAGGTGTCATTTGCCAGGCCCATCTATCAAATGATCCGTTGATGAGTCTCAGAGGACAGAAGCCCCAGGCCACCAGGCACATGAATGTATTCAATGTGCTCCAACTCCACAGCTATGGCCATGCAAGGATCCAGGGGACTGATTCTGCTCCCAGAAAAGAAAGGACCAACTCCTGGCAGGAACATCTTATGGAAGTAAAGGTCCTCAGGGAAACACAGTCTTGCAGACAGGAGAGCCAAAGGCATGCTTAATAGACTGCCCAGCCCAACCTCCTTTGTTAGTGGAAAAATCCTTCACTTTGTTAGTGAAATTGTGTCCTGTGTATTGATGTAATTTATATGTCATTTTTGCGTTAAAAACAACGTGGGACAAAGACCTATCTATTCCTAGAATTCCCTGAAATAATAGAGTAACAAAACACATTGTCACTTAATTTTTAAAAATTAATTTTATTGTAGACTTAAGGATATTTTAGCATGCCTAGTTTTAAAAAAGTGTGTGTGTGTGTGTGTGTGTGTGTGTGTGTGTGTGTGTGTGTGTGTGTGTGTGTGTTTTGGGGCTATTTTAAAGGCCTTGTAAAATATCTTAAAAGGGTATCTTATAAACTTCAGCACTTTTCTAGTCTACTGAAATGGTAACTTTGGATTTATTATGTTTTATAAAAAGCTAATTGTTTATAGAAACAACATTTAATGGAGTTATTAAACTTTGAAATTTAACATTAGATACAAATTTTTATAAGGATTTCCTTTCAAATTAGGTTCTTAAGAATGTTTAAGGTTAATAGTCAAGAGTAAGAAAAAATAAAAGACAAACTTTATGTTAATCAAAATGCCTTCAAATATTATACATTAAAATTCTCGGGGTTGGGGATTTAGCTCAGCGGTAGAGCGCTTGCCTAGGAAGCGCAAGGCCCTGGGTTCGGTCCCCAGCTCTGGAAAAAAAAAATTCTCCTAGTAGACTAGTTATATATGCAAGTGATAAACGCAATATTTTTATAAAGACTATAATATATGTAAGATGATGGTTACATGTACACATTTGTCAAAGGTTTTTATGTAAATTTCCTTTTCACAATCAAAATTCAGGTGATATACTCACAATTAGCAATAAAATTTAGAATCTATGTAAGTTTACTCTATATTCAATAAAAATTAAAGCTACTATGTCTTTAAGAAAACAATAGTAACTAATATCTTATATTTTAAGATAAGACCTAATTTATAGTTGTGATATTGAAGTATAAAAATTATTGCCCGTCTGTTGATGTAAAATTATAAAAAATGTTGTCTTTTATCCTGAACTTGGTCCGGCACCCAAGTGCCCCAAGATATCTGGTAGATAATCTTCGTCTCAGTCAGCAAAGCCTCTCACCTGCTTTTCTCTATCTCATATCACACTGCTGATGGCTTCTCTCTGAGCCTGGCAACAATGCCAGACATACACATCCCAATTCTGTGGCGGTCCAGGGTCTCCTGCCACCACACATTCTTGAACTTAAATCTCCACATGAAAGAACACATGACACAATAGCTTCTGATCCAGTTAATAATATATAATTTGCTCATCTAGACATACAAAGCCCTGTACACATCCATCCGTTAAGAATATTCATAACAACCTGTGAAGGTGCAGAGAGGAATCTTAATATTTGCCTCCATGTTCTCCCAGCCACTTCTCCCACTTGCTCCAGTCTCCTCCTCCCTCTAAAACTTTTCTCCTGCCCGTCCTGCCTTCTTGTCCAATGACAGGCCTCATTCTATCTTGTACCTGCCTTCACCCGCGTGATGACATCATCCTACACCAGTCTGCTCATGTTTTCCTCTTTTAACAACAACAAAAGCAAAAGAATAGGATTGCAAAGTTCAGGTCCAATTTAAAACTAAAACCAGCCTGGTCATTTAAAAACCAAGCAGTAGCGGTTATGAGGTGGTTCAGTGGATAAAGACAAGTGCTGCCAAGATCGTGAACCTGAGATTGATTTTTATGATCTACATTGTGGAATGAGAGAATCAAGTCTCACAAGTTGTTTTCTGATCTACTCGCAGAGACACAAAGAGACACACATACAGGGCCAGGGGGGAGAGAGAGAGAGAGAGAGAGAGAGAGAGAGAGAGAGAGAGAGAGAGAGAGAGAGAGAGAGGAGAGAGGAGAGAGGAGAGAGACACACCCTGTGGCACACGTATATGCACATACACACATATGTACATATTAAGTAAGTAAATGTAAGCAAAGCATTAAGAAGAAGACGAGAAGCTGATGCCTGCTTAGCCTGCTTAGAATCTTGTCACTGATCAGGTGAGGTTCAATGACTTTGATGGGATATAAAGTCTCTTACTTTATATTAAGAGCTATGTTTTTGCAAGGCCAGACTTGGCATTAAAGATTGTTTAATGATATTTAGGAAACAATTAGATCAACATTCTAAACTGAAAAACAAAGGATAGATCTAAGTGAAAGTCACAAAACATTTACTTTTAAAAACCTATCTTTCTGTGTACCTAATGTTTATATGCTTTCTCTCCACGTTAGCCCATATTTCTTTTACTCTTTTAATTAACAGTGTAACTAAAAATTTAAAGTGGAGGACAAAGGTATACGTAACTGAGCAGCCTTAGTCAAGATATTATCTGGTTGATCCCTGTAAGCAGTCCGTAGAAGTTTCTGTTGCTTGGAAGAAAATTACAGAAAGATAATAAGACCCAAACAATCCAAGTTAACATTTACAATTTGTCTTGGGAATGCTTTAGAGATGACTAAGAGGCATACCGTTTTTATAAAGTTCAATTCCATGACCCACAGTGGGCAGTTCATACCTCTAGAAAATATGAAGCTATGTTTTGGCCTCTGCTGGTACCTGAACAGAAATACAAATGCCCATAGGGAGACAGACAGACAAACAGACAATTAAAAAGAAAATACACCATTAAAAAAATTACAGAAGACCAACTCTCATCATTCCAAAAGATTTCTGGGAACACAGCTCTTGGGAATGGAGTTGGATCAGGAGATCAGGCTATGGAGAGGCATCAAGACTAATGTGTCAAAGGAGCCAGTTGGCAGCAGAGGATTGGGAATCTCTCCTAAATGGACAAACGGAACAAACCTGAGGCTAAAAGTGATTTTTTTTTTTAAAAAAAAGCCCTTGAATTCCGAGTGTGGGAAAACTGGGTGCTATTAAATGAGACATAAAGGGTTTGGGTGCTAAGGTCTTGGTCCTGTTCCAGGTCTCTCACCCGTTCTCAGGAGTGCATTTCCTTAATGAACTGCCTCTATTTCTATCATTATCTGTGTGGTTCCTAGTCTCTCTCTTCATTCTATGACATAAAAGCTTGGAAATCTTAGCAGGTGCCTGTAGACTGAGATAGCCTAGTGTTGAGCATACTTATTTTTGGAGAATGGTGAGACAGCCACTGTTGTCGCAGTAGGGTAGAACAGAAAAGAACATGGGAAAAAGGTCACAGATAACCTATTTCCCCCAAACATGCATGAGCCTTTAGTGCAAGATTCTCAAAAACCACTTTGAAAAATACATAGCTAGGAGATATTTGAGCCCCCAGTCTTCTATGTGGACAAGCTGATATGGGCAGTACCAATCCTTGTAACGTTGCTATGACAATTGCCTGTTTCCATACTCCGAAGAAGAAGAGCTTCTGCTGAAAGTAAGGTTCCAAGCCTTACTGTCACCCCAATTCTATGATCAGACCTTGGGCAAGAGCGTCTCAGTAGATTGGGAGGAGTGAGTATTTATTGCAGCTCGTAGTCATGAGGGGAGACAGCATGCACCTCGTACAAGGACATCCGTGCAGAAAGAATGACACTAAGGGTGAGTTAAGAGTGAATGTGTGTTTTAATACAGCACAGGCACAAGCATACTTGCATGTGTGGCTCCAGGCTTCTAGAGAGCAGGGCCCATGACCTCTTGTCATAGGCAAGTTGTAAAACTTCTGGATGGCAGAAACAGGAAGAGTCTCTTCAGCGATGCAGACCTACACGTTGAAAGCAAGGCAGAGATGGGGTACAGAGGCTGGTGGATGGGCGATATGAAACATTCAAGTTAAATTTGATGAATTGGCTCACCAAGGGCTCACAATCTCACAGGGTAAAGATGAACTCTGTCGCCACCTTCAGTCCAAATGGTACATTGCAAGTTCCCTATTAGAAATAGGCGTCCAGGGTCCCACCAGAGACTTGCTTGGAGTCTGCCCCTTGTTAGGTACAGATGAGTCTGGAATTTCTCTAGGAGGTAGACTCTTTGTTTAGATGGAATAACAGTAAACTAGTTATGTAAACTTGAAGTCCAATCTAAAATAATGGCAAATAATCTAAATGCCAATGCACTAACTTTTTGATTTTTGCTGACAGATACTAAGAAAAATATGGTGATCTTTAACCTTTTATCCTCTCTCCTTTACGTATTTTTCCTTCCCTAGACATGGGTTGCCTTCACTTGCACTGACAGGTCGTGTATCTGGGGTGTGTGTGTATAATGCTTTGAATTTATGGTGGTGCTTACGCTGGTATCTTGAAAATATGGTCTAACGAGGAAGGAGAGTCAATGTAAAATTTTAATCTTGGGTTGGATGATTTAGGATATGCAGGTCCTAGGAGGCTTTGAACATACTGCCCTCTAGGGTAAAGTTGTTCTAGATCCTCTTGAAACAAAGCCCACTAAATGAACTGTTGCACACATTAGTTCCTGTGGCGGACATACACAGCAGGGATACCAGGCCAAGTGCATGCGTGCACGCGCGCGCGCGCGCACACACACACACACACACACACACACACACACACACACACACACACACACACACCCTACATCATACACACATGGTCACATGCATTCCCTTGCTTACTCACTAAGTCCTGAGCACCACCTAAGAGGTCTTTATCCTGTGTACCACTTACTCATCCTGTCCCCATACCTGTCATTCTGATATGTAGAAGAGTAGATAAGATCTAGAGTGCGCCTCTCCCACACATTTACATAATTATAGCATCTGTGTCCTGGTTGAGAAGGTGGTGTGGTCTTCTAGGGAGGAGAAGGAATTTAAGCCTGAGTCTTGGGATATGCCAGAGAAGCATCCCTGAAGTCCTGAACCGTCACAAGTAGATCCTTCCATTTTTGAGTTTCAAATCCTAAATGCCATTAACAGCCTGCTGTTTACCAGAACTCTATAGAATATGAGATTTTCTTGATTTTTCTAATTTATTTCCTTATTTATTTGGGTGTGTTGTGGTGGTGGAAGGGGATGTGCCATGGCCCAAATGGTCAGAAGTTGGTTCTCTATTCAACCATATGAGTTCTAGAAATTGAAAGTCTGATGATCAGGCTGCTTAGCCCTTTTCTTCTAAGCCCTCTAACTAGCTCCAGAATGTGTTTTTCCTAGCACTGGACATGTCAGGTAAGTGACCCAGCACTAAGCTAAGCCCTCAGCTCCAGTTCTGCTCAGTTTGAAACCAGGTGATCCACTTTACAATGTCAGGTCTCCTGCCATTACGTTGTACGTCCTTAGAGGGCAGGGGCTGTGCTTTGTGGCCTTTGTAGCTCCCCTCAGCACTAGTGGAGGTGCAGCAAATGCCAGATATTGAAAAACACATGATTGTATGTGCAGCATAGGAACCTCAGTAGGAGGCAACAGAAATGAGTGATCGTTGTTAATGTAATTAACACAGGCCATTCCAGGTCTTGAGTTCCTACTGCATCGCTTGCTAACATGCAACTCAGAGAACGGTCATGGTGTAAGAAAATGAAACTTAGATTAACTAACCAGAAACTGCCAACTAACCTCTAATTAGAGACTCAAATAATTAGAAACTACTGACTAACACTTAAGTTGGGACTTTCCACTTTAAGCAATCATGTTTTCCCCCTTGTTTCCGGAATGCATTCTAACCACCCTCATTCCGATGATCCAATCAGCCCCCTTGGTAAAGCCCTGAACAATTTGTAGTTTGGTGCTGCCTGATTCACCAATCACCCAAGTAAACTCTACCAATGCCTAAGCGTATGTGCCTAAGTTTATAGGGGAAGATGAAGCAGGGTCAGGCTACCCGTGGAACCAGAGCCGAGAGCACGGAAGTGGACCTCCGAAGGTACATGACTGTGGGTTAGGATGTAGGGCTGAACATTGGCTCTGCAGTACCTAGGCTGGTCCAGCAATGGTCACAGGGCCTCTGCTTGCAATACTCAGATGACTCCTCTGGGCCTCCCACTTATGACCTAAACTCCTTTGCAAGTCAATCACAATTGGCCTCCACCCATATTCCTGTTTTAATTTTCAGCAACTTCTTAACCACAAACCTTGGGCTCCTGCCACACGGATGACACAGCATAGCCTAGACATGCCTGGAGCACTCCATGCCTCCCTCATACCTTTCTGAATTGTTGATTCTACCTAGAATGCTTGACCCATGTTCTCTGCTAGGAAAACTCTTTTTCCTCCGAGTCCAGGGTTACCCTTTGTGAAGTCCCGCTTAGCCTCCCTAGCAGCTCTCCTCGTGGGCTCACCTTACCCTAGAGCTCTGCTTCTATTATATTCTTAGTTTCTAGCCAGAGTTTCATGGTCATCTTGTCAGTCAAGATCTTTTGTGCTCCATCACTGCTCTAGACACTGGTGACACAAAAAAGTGCCAGCAGCTCACTCTCACTAAATCAGGACAGTACAAGGCTCCCTGCTTCAGCAGGGGCAGGGACACAGATTTCCTATGAGGTAAAAATTGCTGATGCTCTCAGGCAAGGGTTGCAACTACAAACTTTCAGAAGAGTTGAGCTTGATATTCTGGGTTGGGAAATCCATTCAACTCAGGGACTCCACTGGGCCTTGAACTCAACATCCAAGAGAATCTGTGGATGTCTTTCTGAGAAATCACGAGGGTACCTGACAATCCTGAATTGCATGTGAAGCACAGGTTTCATTATGACAGCTTAATGAAGGATCTCAAGCTCAGTGGCTTAAAACAATGGAAGTGTATTTATTATTTTACAATTCTCCAGTCCAGAAAAATCCAGAATCAGTGTCAAGAGAGCTCTTACCATTTCTAGTTTCTAGAAACCACTGTTACCCATCAGTTTATGGTTTCTATTCCCATCCTTATATCTAGCAACGTTTGCCCTAGTCTCCCTCTGACTCCTCCTTCTCTCCAGGCCTCGTATGATTCCAATGGGCCCACATGGACCTCGGAGGAAAAGTCCCTTTGCCATTTAATGTAACACAGTCACAGATTATGAGAATTAAGACCTAAACATCTTTGGTGGATCCTTATTCTGCTTTCCATAAGATGCCAAGCAAGAGGGGCTGAGTTTGGGGGCACTAGGCTGGACCCCAACCTCATGCCTCCCTACCGACTCTGCTCAAAGTAAAATTCAGTACGGGTAGAAGGTTCACTCTCTTTGATGAGCTGCACTGGCTGCTGGGGCTCAGCTGGGCCACAGAGAAACCAGCCAGGGCAGGCAGCAGCCTCGAGCCTAAAGGCAGAGCCCAAGCTTCTCTGGAAAAAGGTGAAGCGGGTGGTTTGTTCACCTCCCTTATAAAGGTCCTCGATGTTCACATCCTGTGGGGAAAGGGAGACAGCTGTGAGATGACATAGGTGTTCTGCTTGGGATGTCAGCCCTTAGTGCCTCAGGAGGCTTGGCCAAAGAAAGACTCAATAGGGAAGAGTTTTTCACAGTGATGTTCTTTCTATAGATCCCCAAAGGCAAGAGTCTCTTTCTCTCTCTCAGCTGACCACAAAGAGAGATAGATGGGGAACAAGAAAGGGGACATGTGGGTACAAAGATGTCACTACGTCCCAGTGGCAGGACAGACATTGCAGTGTCCCCCAGAATGAGGAGGAATGTCTCACCTCCAACTGCAGGAGAGGCCCCTCTCTTGTCTTCACACACGCCAGGCAGCAACTTCCTCCCTGGATCCCCAGGAAGATGGGGACCTTAGAGCGGTCCAGGCCTCGGTTAGGAAGGACACAGACCTTCTCTGAGAGGACAAAATGCAGTTCAGGCAATGAGGGGACTGCAAATGGCAGGCTTTTAGCAAGGTAAGCCTCAGCTACAAGCTGCTGGGTCTGGCCCCATCTGGCCTGTTTCTGTATAGAGAGAGGCAGAAACTGCCCCTACCTCCTCTCCTTACCACTGGGACAATATTCTCATGTTTCTAGAGACACAATAGAAGGAAAGAATCAAGGGCCTGTGGCAGATGGACACTGGACAACTCCTGAAAGTCCCCGGAAGCTCACCTGGCTCACAGTTTTCTGAATCAGGGTCTCCCACCAGGAGCTGGCCATTCCGTGTGTACAAAGCCTTTTGATATGCATCTTTGATTCTGAAATGGGAGGGCAAGGTTAATGGCCTGTTTCCCACAGGGATCCTTGTCCCTTTCAGTCCCCATACCACCTCACTGGGCTGCCACACAGAGCCTTTGGTGAATTTTACTTCCAGAAAGGAGACAAACGCTGCTCCAATAAGGGTAGAAATAGTTTCATCCCAAAGCAAGAGTGAACTTCCTAGGCTGAGGATTGTCAGAGACTCCGGAAGTGAGAGTAGGTTGTTCTTTGTCATGAAGGAATCAAAGGTGTTTTCATGGTTGTCTGAGAAGTTGCTTTGAGGCTCAGGTATCTCGGAGATACATTGACCACTATCCATGATGTTTCTGGGCATGATTTAATTTTTTTTCTTTTTTTTTTTTTCTTTTTTCGGAGCTGGGGACCGAACCCAGGGCCTTGTGTTTGCTAGGCAAGCACTCTACCGCTGAGCTAAATCCCCAACCCCATGATTTAATTTTTTAAATAAATAGTAACACTAATTAATGAAGATACTGAGGATGCAACAACTGTGATTTGCTTTGCAAAATTAAAAAAAAACTTTGTAGAAGAAAATTCATGAATCAGAAATTAGAGAATAAAAAAGTCTACTTCCCTAGTCTCTGGGCCCACTCTGACCATGGTAAGGTACACTCTGGGTGGAACACATCTAGGAGGCCAACCCATACCTAGATCAGAGCCTGATTAATCACTGGTTATGCCCATGGATCTAATGACCTGCCTGGGAGGGTAAGTATGCACCAGGGAAGCTGGGGAGAAACTGTCATGCACGTGAAACATTAAAATCATGTCCAATATTAGCCTAGTTGCCCAGCTGGTTTCAGAGATACCCACCAGTTGCTCTCAGAGTCCTGGGAACTCATGATGCATTTGAGAGCCTCCAGGAGCCTTTTCTGTCTCTGCAACAGCTAGCAATAGTAAAAACAGCTTATGCATTGTTTTTAAAGCAGGCTCACTTGTACATTAAGAACAAAGGCCTGCACAGATCTTGCCACCTGGCATCCTTACCAGACTTTGAGAACTGGGACTTAGCAGTTCACCCCACTGGAAGCATTTAGACACAACTTAGTTATTATCAAAGATGCAGGCATGGTGATGCATACTCTAATCCCAGCACTTGGGAGGCAGATCTCTGTGAGCTTGTTGTCACCCAAATGTACATGGTGATAGTTCCAGGGAAGCCAGGGTCATATAATGAAACTTGTCTTTTTTGATCCAGATATCAGTCAAGGTCACCATAAAGGTGCTGTCCTTGGGACTCAAGATTGTTTGAGCTTTCTAAGAACTAGCTGTATCAGTTCAGAGAACAGGGAGCCTGACCCCACTCTCTGCTTTTGAGTAGTTGCATGGCACGAGGAAAATGGCATAACCTCTTGGAGCTTCCATTTCCAGGACTGTAAAATGGACGAAGCAATAGCATTCTTACAGGTGTTTCATTCTGCCACCAGGAAAGAGGGCTGTTGTGATTGACAAAGATGAAGATCAATTATTCATTTCTTGAGATTTCTGTGGCTAGAGGGAGCTTTGTTCCTTTGACTCAGCCTTTTCCCTTCTCACATGCTCTCCAGGCCCCTTGGCTGAGAGAGTGCCAAGATTACTTACATGTAGTATCTTGCCATGGGAAGAGAACACATTCCTGCAGTTGGGAGTGTCTGGTCTTCACTGAGGCAAAGAAGAAAAAGGCTTTCAGAAAAACAGAGTGTATTTGAGGACAGACATGCTGGGGTTCAGGATTACCCAGCCACAAGCTGTTCCCCACCCCTAGGTATTACAGAATCCACAAAGGTTTCTCCAGCCCTCCCAACTGCAGGAAGCTCATCTTTTTCATATTCCTGGCCTTTAGATAGGGTTTTATTTTGTGTGCTGAAGCTGGTTCCTAGACTCTAGAAAACCAATTCACCCAAATAGCCTTCCGGCTCACTTCCCAGGCTTGGAGGTGGGTACCCTGGGATAACCTGAGGACAGATCCAGTCCCATTTTCCAACCTGGCCTGTAAGAAGGTCACTGTGATCTGCCCTCCTTACCAAGCAGGGAACAAGATACTTGGCACTCAGCACAGGGAAGAACACATTAGCTAGGGAGAATAGCTAGGGAGACTAGGCAGGGTTTGAAGGTTAGGAATAATCACTCTTGGGAACCGGAATCACTTACGATGAGTCTGTCCAATCACCCCCCACCCCTGCTTTATCTTTTTATAAGGGGAAAATCAGAACAGGATTGAAATACAGAGACTTAGAAAACGAGCACTCTGAAGTAAAGAGATTGACCTAGATAACCTCAAACCACAAAGCTTCCCTCCTGGGACTGTCTTCCTTCCTGGAGGACTGTCCTATCCCAGAGCTCCTCCCTGAAATGATCACCTAGAACGTCTAATCCAGAACAGCACATGAGAAACTCAGAATAGATGAAAGCAGAACAATTTGTAAATGCTGGGATGGTCAGGGCTGAGACTTCTGGGGTGGATCTGAGCCTTGCCAAGCAAGAAGGGGAAAAAGAGAGAAATGATTGTGTAAGCAGGCAGAAAATGAGACAGGAAAGAATACCGTGGGAAGGAAGAGTAGGACTGAGAGATGGATGGAGTGCTACTGAGGGAGACTCATAAGGAAGACGAGGTTAATGCTAATGGATGGAATTCAGACCACCGAAGTGTCACTGAGATCCAAGGATTGGTGTTATAAGAAACAGGACTGTAGACCAAGTGGCTTTAATTACTGGCTATATGATTCTGTCACCTTAGAAAGTCACTGGGCAAAAGACTTGAGAGTGAAGGATAACAGGGCGTGGAGGAGAGTGAGGTTCTGCCTGAATGCCAGGGCTAGGAATCAGACAGCAGCATCCTCGCTATCCTGTGCTTGCATGTGTTATTGCCCTGTTCCAGGAAGAGGTAGTCGATCGCCCAAATGCTTAGTTGTAAAGTAGTTCAATTCATTATTTCTACAAGGTTGAAATGTTGGAAATGCTCTCAATGTCCAATAATAGGCAATTGGCTGAAGGGGAATGATAAATTCAGGAGATAAGTATGTGCTCCTTAAAGATGACACTTGTGGGATAAACATTTTAAATACATGACATGAAAACTACAGGCTATAAATACTGTGCACATTATAATCCCAATTAACTTCATAGCTGTGTAGAGACACACACAGAGACAAGGAATGCTTGTGCTTGTTACAGCACTCATTTGTGGCTGACAGGATCGTCAATGGTTGCTGATAGTTCTTACTATTTTCCTGTATAAATTTATTTTGTAATGTAAGTGGTATTCTTTAAAAATATGAAGCATTTGGTTAAAATCATAGGCTCCAAAGCATGCCCTCACTTCTGAATCACTCTGTGTCTTCTCCCTATCCTTCCTTGTTCACTTCTGCTAGAAGGGATGCAAGCAATGAGCCAGGCGTGGGAACTGATGTCGGGTCAACTGTCCGTAATCGCTCATTGCCCTTTCCAGTGGTCTTCATATTTGATTCTGGAAGTTTCCCCTTCCTTGTTAATCCCAAAATAAGAATTTGCTCAGTTTGGGCCCATGTCCCCCTTTTCTTTCTCTAATTAATCCATGGCCATGGACTCTAGCTGGCCCAGACTTCTCTAACTTTCTTGTCCTGGATCAAGTGTCACAAACAGACAGTGCCATGATTGTTCACCAGT
The DNA here is from genome assembly GCF_011064425.1 of Rattus rattus. Lineage (NCBI taxonomy): Eukaryota > Metazoa > Chordata > Mammalia > Rodentia > Muridae > Rattus > Rattus rattus. Next base: position 12,910,418 of record NC_046158.1, read on the forward strand.
CTCCTTATTTTCTTGCCTGCTTCCCCAAGAACAACATCAACCTTTACAGAACCAAAACCAAAGACATTTAAAAAAGGATTTCTCACTACCTTCTTGGGATATTTGACACTGATTGGTTATTTTCACATTTCCCTTTGTATGTCACGGTCACATTGTAGTCTTTTTTCTTAGGTCATCCATAAGGCTGAGAGTCACAAAAGAACATCCTAAGAACTTCTTTTTTCTATATGCTATGGACTATTTTCTACAGCTGTGATGAGAAATGTGACCTAATGCCTCCCAGACACAGGCTGGGCTTCGCAGTCTATAGCACACCCTTATATTCACGTGTCGTGTTCTCATGCACATCAAGTGTATGTAAGGGTGAGTTAAGTATCTACTGCTCATTACCAGTTCACTTCTCTTTCTCAGGTCTACTCCTCTCCCTTTCATATTATTTCTCTTACCAGCACTGAAAATATACCTTCCTTCTTTTCAGAGATTATTCCTTTAAAGTCCAACCTTGTGTTTGTTTTCACTCACTATTGTGAACACTCTAGCCTTCCTGCTTGCTGTACCTTCAATCAAACCCAACTATGTAAAGCATTTGGAATTCAATTTTTAAGAACATCTTTGACCACATTCCTTGTGGTTCTAAAATCCACAGTGGCCACCTATTTTGACACCAACTGGCCCTAGTTTGCTTGTGCAATAACATCTCATTTCTCTCTCAAGAATTCCTTTCTAATCCTCTCCAAGGGCACTCAGAATTGCTTTTGGTATTTCTGCTCAAAATCCACCTCTCTTCATCACCAACCACTCATGTCACTCCTATTAGGATCACTGGAGATGGCTTCACTACAATCAGGTTCAGTGTCTTGTCCGTTCAATTACATAACAGCTGAGAATGGGAGCTTAAAAAACAGGGTCATGTCCTTTCACGGCCAATCCTCGGGTTTGTACATTAGATTATGTGATTGCCAAGGTTCTTTCTAGGTCAAGCTATGTATGATTCCATGACTCAAAATTTGATTCTCCCCTTTACTATCCTAACAAAATTCTCCCCTTCACTTTTGAACACTACTCTGAGCTCTTTTTAAGCTTTGCTATATTGTTTATTAGTGTGCATTAAGACAAATTGTTCGCCTTGTAAAAGTGATGGTCCTGAAGTCTGGAAGCATGATATAGCTCATCTGAGCCTTTATCTAACTACACAATTGACGGACACAGCACCTTAAGGTCAGAACACAGATATGCATGGATCAGGCCTTGACTAAAAGACTGGATTCTAGAAGTAAGTGAGCTACCCATTCATTTTTTATTGTTGATTTTTGTTGTTGTTTGTGTTTTTTGGTCCCTGGGTCAAATTGAAATGAGAGGTTGGACAAAATTATTATTTTTTCAAGGCTATTTTAAGTTTCACAAGGAGATGTTTTTCAAAGAAACCATTTGGATGTATGACAAATGTTGGGGTGACAGAGACACTAGTACCTTGGTGGCATTCCTACTGTTTATTGATGTGAGTTATAGAATGTCTCCATGGAGCTTCCATATGTTACAAACAAAACATTGTTTGAATATCACTGGCCTAGATGATTTCTTTTGAGATGACTTTCAAAACTCTGTGGTTCCAAAAATGTAACACCCTTGCTTTGATCTACTCTATACCTCTCATTAAATTCTACCAAGTGTTCCTAGACTTATAGAACATCACACCATCCACATTCTCTAAAAGGCATTTCTTGTTCCCTACAGCCTAAACAGTTTGGAGACATTGACAGAAAAGTGGTGTGTGTGTGTGTGTGTGTGTGTGTGTGTGTGTGTGTGTGTGTGTGTGTGTATGTGTATGTGTTGTGTATATATATGTGTGCTGTATGTGTGTATGGTTTGTGGTGTGTCTGTGTGTCTGTGTGTCTGTGTGTCTGTGTGTCTGTGTGTGTGTTGAAGAGACATACAGAGAGACTGTCACCACTGACCTGTAGATCCTGGTGCCTGGATTCTGATGCCTGAAGTCTCCAACTGTTTTCTTCAGGGCATCAGCACTGTTTTTATAATGTCTGGTCAGGGTGTGTCAAGCCAATAGAAATCTGTAATTGGCTCTAGGTCAGGGAAGAAGAGCCCAGAGATTTCATAATATCTTCAACACAGCACAAATAATAAGGAGGTGGGGAGATTAATGAGTATTTGTGGGAAGGGGAGAGAGTCACCCATAAAGCCCTGACAGAGGCCAGACACTGACCTGTCTATGTAGCTACTGTCATTGACTGTGTTATTAGTGGTTTTGGAACTACATAAACAATGCTGGGGTCAAGCATCTTTGATGCTCCCTGAGACCTGGACCTGGAGAGGTCAGAAGGACCAAAATTAGAAAGATTACTGCTGATGGAAGCTAGATGCATCCAGAGAATCACAATGAAGCAGGGGCTGACTTCATCATGAGCTTGGCTCTGTTTGGGAAGATCAGAAGGAACTCTCTGCTTTTCAGATCTAGTTGACACAAATTTACTGAGACAGACTATCTAAGGAAGCTCAGCTGTAGAACTATCAGCCTTAGATTTGAATGGGAACAGCACAGGAGCCATGGGCCCTGGACTATTAGGGAGTATGAGACAGTGGACAGTGCAGGGTCAAGAGACTCAGTTCTCCAGTTGACATTACATGCCTCTGTCTATCTGTCCATCCACTTTCTCATCTATCCACTCATTTGTTGAGTAAGTTATCTACCCACCTAACCATTTACATATTCCTTCACATATCTATACATCAATCCATTGGTCTATCCGTTTTACATTTTTTACTCATCTATCACTAGGGATAAAGAATTGGACAGAATGTTCTCTGGAGATTAAACTGCCTTATTGCAGTTCTCCTTTCTGGGACATTTGCAAATTTCAGCAAAGGACTTAATGAGGAATTAGTGGGGGTGTCAGTTTAAGACCCAGACAACCACAGAGTAAGAAATGAGAGGAGATGGATGGGGCTGAGACCCATTTTTGCTATTTTGTTGTTATTGTTGTGGTTTTAAACTAACAACAGAATGTGCCAACAACATATATGCCAAGAGATATTTGTTTTGTGTAAGGTAATGAAAGTTATTTCAGAACTTTGATAGGTTTTTATTACATTCCAATTTCATTCTATTAGAATCCATTCTATGTTTTCCACACAAGCATTTTCAGAGAAACAAAATTCTTATTCCTTGTTAAATTTTTATTTTCCCTTGAATTATACTTCACAATCTTTCATTTTCATGTGTTGTCCTGGGGAGATAAAATACCTCATATTTTTAAAGACTCCTCACATTCTATGGAAGAGTTGGGGGAAGGATTGTGGGCTGGAAGGGGATAGGAACTCCACAGGAAGGTCAACAGAGTCAATTAACCTGGACCCTTGTGGCTCTCAGAGTCTGAACCACCAACCAAAGAGCACACACAGCTGAACCTTCCTTCACGTATGTAGCAGATATGTAGCTTGGTGTTCATGTGGGTCCTGAACGCTGGAGCATGGGCTATTTCTAAAACTGTTGTCTATCTGTGGCATCTGTTCTCCTAACTTGGCTGTCTTGTCTGACCTCAGTGGGAAAAATACCTAGCCCTGCAGAGGCTTGATGTGTCAGGATGGGGGAATATCCAGGAGGGATCTCCATTCCCTCAGAGGAGAAGGGGATGGGGGAAGGACTGTGGTGGGGGGGGAGCCAGGAGGGAGGACATGGATTGGGATGTAAAGTGAATAAACGAAACAAAAAGACTCCCTACCCAACCGGAAATGATTTCAGAGGCAGACTTGGGTAAACCGTTTTCTGCTTTTATCCTTCATTGTTCTTCACAAGGTTGCATCTCTCTATTGAAAGTAATCAGTAAAGTATCACAAGCATTTATACTGCTGCATCAAAGACACATAGAGTGCCACCTCTGTTGCTAAGAACATTATAGTTTAGCTGGGGAGCCAGGCCACAAACAAAAGGCAATTTAAAAGGCCATACTTAGCTGTAAGCCAAGGGCATGTGAGATACAACAGCCTCAGAGTAACCCTTTAGACATGTCATCAGACTTTCTCTCCAAGTGGCCAAATCTATGGTATGGCATTCTCAAAGGTAGTTGGTCAGGATTTTCCCCAACACTCCAAGATCAGGGAGAAGCACAAATGGAGTTCATTATTTTTTCCTCCATCTTTATTAACTTGAGTATTTCTTATTTACATTTTGAGTGTTATTCCCTTTCCCGGTTTCCAGGCCAACATCCCCCTAACTCCTCCCACTCCCCTTCTATATGGGTGTTTCCCTCTCCATCCTCCCCCCATTACGGCCATCCCCTCAACAATCACGTTCACTGGGGGTTCAGTCTTGGCAGGACCAAGGGCTGCCCCTTCCACTGGTGCTCTTACTAGGCTATTCATTGCTACCTATGCAGTTGGAGCCCAGGGTCAGTCCATGTATAGTCTTTGGGTAGTGGCTTAGTCCTTGGAAGCTCTGGTTGGTTGGCATTGTTGTTCTCAAGCCCCTTTAGGCTCTTTTAGTTATTTCTTTGAATCCTTCAATGGGGGTCCCGTTCTCAGTTCAGTGGTTTGCTGCTGGCATTTGCCTATGTCTTTGCCTTACTCTGGCTGTGTCTTTCACAAGAGGTCTACATCTGGTTCCGGTCTGCCTGCACTTCTTTGCTTCATCCATCTTGTCTAATTGGATGGCTGTATATGTATGGGCCACATGTGGGGCAGGCTCTGAATAGGCGTTCCTTCAGTCTCTGTTCTAAACTTTGCCTCCCTATTCCCTGCTAAGGGTATGCTTGTTCCCCTTTTAAAGAAGGAATGAGGCATTCACACTTTGGTCATCCATCTTGAGTTTCATGTGTTCTGTGCATCTAGGATAATTCAAGCATTTGGGCTAATAGCCACTTATCAATGAGTGCATACCATGTATGTTTTTCTGTGATTGGGTTACCTCACTCAGGATGATATTTTCCAGGTCCATCCATCTGCCTATGAATTTCATAAAGTCATTGTTTTTGATAGCTGAGTAATATTCCATTGTGTAGATGTACCACATTTTCTGTATCCATTCCTCTGTTGAAGGGCATCTGGGTTCTTTATAGCTTCTGGCTATTATAAATAAGGCTGTTATGAACATAGTGGAGCATGTGTCTTTGTTATATGTTGGGGCATCTTTTGGGTATATGCCCAAGAGAGGTTTAGCTGGGTCCTCAGGTAGTTCAATGTCCAATTTTCGAGCAATCTCCAAACTGGTTTCCAGAATGGTTGTACCAATTCCACCAACAATGGAGGAGTGTTCCTCTTTCTCTACATCCTTGCCAGCATTTGCTGTCCCCTGAGGTTTTGATCTTAGCTATTCTCACTGGTGTGAGGTGAAATCTCAGGGTTGTTTTGATTTGCATTTCCCTTATGACTAAAGATGTTGAACATTTCTTTAGGTGCTTCTTAGCCATTCAGCATTCCTCAGCTGTGAATTCTTTGTTTAGCTTTGAACACCATTTTTAATAGGGTTATTTGTCTCCTTGCAGTCTAACTTCATGAGTTCTTTGTATATTTTGGATATGAACCCTCTATCAGTTATAGGATTGGTAAAAATCTTTTCCCAATCTGTTGGTTGCTGTTTTGTCCTAACAACAGTGTCCTTTGCCTTACCTAAGCTTTGCAGTTTTATGAGATCCCATTTGTTGATTCTTGATCTTAGAGCATAAGCAATTGGTGTTTTGTTCAGGAAGTTTTCTCCAGTGCCCATGTGTTTGAGATTCTTCCCCACTTTTTCTTCTATTAGTTTGAGTGTATCTGGTTTGATGTGGAGGTCCTTGATCCACTTGGACTTAAGCTTTGTACATGGTGATAAGCATGGATCGATTTGCATTCTTCTACATGCTGACCTCCAGTTGAACCAGCACCATTTGCTGAAAAGGCAATCTTTTTTCATTGGATGGTTTTCACTCCTTTGTCAAAAATGAAGTGACCATAGGTGTGTGGGTTCATTTCTGGGTCTTCAATTCTATTTCATTGGTCTATCTGCCTGTCTCTGTACCAATACCATATGGTTTTTTATCACTACTGCTCTGTAATACTGCTTGAGTTAAGGGATAGTGATTCCCCTGGAAGTCCTTTTGTTGTTGAGGATAGTTTTAGCTATCCTGGGTTTTTTGTTATTCCAGATGAATTTGCAAATTGTTCTGTCTAACTCTTCTGTCTGAAGAATTAGATTGGCATTTCGATGGGGATTGCATTGAATCTGTAGATTGCTTTTGGTAAAATGGCCATTTTTGCTATATTAATCCTGCTAATCCATGAGCATGGGAGATCTTTCCATCTTCTGAGATCTTCAATTTCTTTCTTCAGAGGCTTGAAGTTCTTGTCATATAGATTTTCACTTGCCTGGTTATAGTCACACATAGTATTTTATGTTATTTGGGACTATTATGAAGAGTGTCATTTCCCTAATTTCTTTCTCAGCTTGTTTCTCTTTTGTGTAGAGCAAGGCTACTGATTTATTTGAGTTAATTTTATACCCAGCCAGTTTGCTGAAATTGTCTATCAGGTTTAGTAGTTCTCTGGTGGAGCTTTTGGGATCACTTAAATATACAATCATATCATCTCCAGATAGTGATATTTTGACTTCTTCCTTTTCAATCTGTATCCCTTTGTTCTCCTTATGTTGTCTGATTGCTCTGGCTAGAACTTCAAGAACTATATTGAATAAATAGGGAGAGCGTGGACAGCCTTGTCTAGTCTCTGATTTTAGTGGGATTGCTTCAAGTTTCTCTCTATTTAGTTTAATATTAGCTACTGGTTTGCTGTATATGGCTTTTACTATGTTTAGGTATGGGCCTTGAATTCCTATTCTTTTCAGGACTTTTATCATGAAGGGGTGTTGAATTTTGTCAAATGCTTTCTCAGCATCTAATGAAATGATCGTGTGGTTTTTAATCTCTCAGTTTGTTTATATAGTGGATTACGTTGATGGTTTTCCTTATATTAAACCATCCCTGCATGCCTGGGATGAAGCTTACTTGATCATGATGGATGATTATTTTGATGTGTTCTTGGATTCAGTTTTCAAGAATTTTATTGAGTATCTTTGTGTCAATATTCATAAGGAACATTAGTCTGAAGTTCTCTTCCTCTGTTGGGTCTTTGTGTGTTTAGGTATAAGAGTAATTGTGGCTTCATAGAAGGAATTCGGTAGCGTTCCATCTGTTTCAATATTGTCAAAAAAGTTTGGATAGTATTGGTATGAGGTCTTCTATGAAGGTCTGATAGAATTCTGCACTGAACCCATCTGGACCTGGGCTCTTTTTGGTTGGGAGAGTTTTAATGACTGCTTCTATTTCTTTAGGAGTTATGGGGTTGTTTAAATGGTTTATCTGTTCTGTTCCTGATTTAACTTCGGTACCTGGTATCTGTTTAGGAAATTGTCCATTTCCAGCAGATTTTCAAGTTTTGTTGAATATAGGCTTTTGTAGTAGGATCTGACAATTTTTTGAGTTTCCTCTGATTTGTTGTTAAGGCTCCCTTTTCATTTCTGATTTTGTTAATTTGGACACACTCTCTGTGTCCTCTCGTTAGTCTGGCTAAGGGTTTATCTATCTTGTTGATTTTCTCAAAGAACCAACTTTTGGTTCTGTTGATTCTTTCTATGGTCCTTTTTGTTTCTACTTGGTTGATTTCAGCTCTGAGTTTGATTATTTCCTGCCTTATATTCCTCCTAGGTGTCTTTGCTTCTTTTTGTTCTAGAGATTTTAGGTGTGCTGTCAAGCTGCTCTCTCCTGTTTATTTCTGCAGGTACTTAGAGCTGTGAGTTTTCCTCTTAGAACAGCTTTCATTGTGTCCCATAAGTTTGGGTATGTTGTACCTTCATTTTCATTAAATTCTAAGAAGTCTTTAATTTCTTTCTTTATTTCTTCCTTGACCAGGTTTTCATCGAGTAGAGCATTGTTCAACTTCCATGTATATGTGGGCATTCTTTCCTTATTATTATTGAAGACCAGCTTTAGCCTGTGGTGGACTGGTAGGACACATGGGATTATTTCTATCTTTCTGTATCTGTTGAAGCCTGTTTTATGACCAATTATATGGTAAATTTTGGAGAAAGTACCATGAGGTGGTGAGAAGAAGGTATATCCTTTTGTTTTAGGATAGAATGTTCTATAAATATCTGTTAAATTCATTTGGTTCATGACTTCTCTTAGTCTGTCTATGTCTCTGTTTAATTTCTGTTTCCATGATCTGTCCATTGATGAGAGTGGGATGCTGAAATTTCCTACTATTATTGTGTGAGGTGCAATGTGTGCTTTGAGCTTTAGTAAGGTTTCTTTTATGTATGTAGGTGTCCTTGTATTTGGAGCATAGATATTTAGGATTGGTGGATTTTTCCTTTGATGAATCTGAAGTGTTCTTCCTTATCTTTTTTGATGATTTTTGGTTGAAAATTGATTTTATTCGATATTAGAATGGTTACTCCAGCTTGCTTCTTCAGACCATTTTCTTGGAAAGTTGTTTTCCAGCCTTTTACTCTGAGGTAGTGTCTATCTTTGTCTCTGAGGTGTGTTTCCTGTAGGCAGCAAAATGTTGGGTCCTCATTGGGTATCCAGTTTGTTAATCTGTGTCTTTTTATTGGGGAATTGAGTCCATTGATGTTGAGAGATATTAAGGAATAGTGATTGTTGTTTCCTGTTACATTCGTATTTGGATGTGAGATTATGTTTGTGTGCTCGTCTTCTCTTTGTTTTGTTGTAATACGATTAGTTTCTTGCTTTTTTTATAGTGTAGCTTGCCTCCTTATGTTGGGCTTTACCATTTATTATCCTTCATAGGGCTGGATTTGTAGAAAGATCTTGTGTAAATTTGGTTTTGTCATGGAATATCTTTGTTTCTCCATCTATGTTAATTGAGGTTTGCTGGTACAGTAACCTGGGCTGGCATTTGTGTCCTCTTAGGGTCTGTATGACATCTGTCCAGGATCTTCTGGCTTTCATATTCTCTGGTGAGAAGTCTGGTGTAATTCTGATAGGTCTGCCTTTATATGTTACTTGACCTTTTTTCTTTACTGTTTTTAATATTCTTTCTTTATTTTGTGCATTTGGTGTTTTGACTAATATGTGACTGGAGGAGTTTCTTTTCTGGTCCAATCTATTTGGAGTTCTGTAGGCTTCTCGTATGCTTATGGGCATCTCTTTCTTTAGGTTAGGGAAGTTTTCTTGTATGATTTTTTTTGAAGATATTTACTGGTCCTTTGAGCTGGGAGTCTTCACTCTCTTCTATATCTATTATCCTCAGGTTTGACCTTCTCATTGTGTCCTGAATTTCCTGTATGTTTTGGGCCAGTAGCTTTTTCCATTTTCCATTATCTTCGACAGTTGTGTCGATGATTTCTATGGAATCTTCTTGCTCCTGAGATTCTCTCTTCTATCTCTTGCATTCTGTTGGTTATGCTTGTATCTACAAATCCTTGTCTCTTCCTTTGGTTTTCTATATCCAGGGTTGTCTCCCTTTGTGCTTTCTTTATTGCTTCTATTTCCATTTTTAATTCCTTCACCTGTTTGATTGTGTTTTCCTGTAATTCTTTCAGGGATTTTTGTGTTTCTTCTCTATAGGCTTCTGCTTGTTTATTTGTGTTTTCCTGCATTTCTCTAAGGGAGTTTTTTTATGTCTTTCTTGAAGTCCTCTGTCATCATGATCAATTATGATTTAAAATCTAGATCTTGCTTTTCTGCTGTGTTTGGATATTCAGTGTTTCTTTGGTGGGAGAATTGGGCTCCAATGATGCCATGTAGTCTTGGTTTCTGTTGCTTGGGTTCTTGCCCTTGCCTCTTGCCATCACCTTGTCTCTTGTGTTACTTTGTTCTGCTATTTTTGACATTGGTTAGACCATCCTATATGCCTGTGTGTCACGAGTGCTGTAGACCTATTTTCCTGTTTTCTTTCAGCCAGTTATGGGACCAGAGTGTTCTGCTTTTAGGAGTGTAGTCATTCCTGTCTACTGGTCTTCAGATGTTCCTGTGGGCGTGTGTCCTGAGTCCACCAGGCAGGTCATTTGGAGCAGAAAAGTTGGTCTTACCTCTCGTCTTGGGCCTGAAGTCACACCTCGGGGACTGTGTTTCAGCTCTCCATTAGGGCAGCAACTATAAGGGCCTGCCTTGCCTTCTCTTGGGACCCTGTGCACAGGGGGCCCAGATGGTGCTAGGCGTTTTCCTCTTGCGTCAGAAATGTGGGCAGAGAGTAGTCTCCTCTGGCTTCCCATGTTTGTTTGCCCCTCTGAAGGTCTAGCTCTCCCTCCCACATCATTTGGGTGCAGGGAGCTGTTTGACCAGGTTCCTTCAGATCCCGGTGGTGTCATTCCTGCAGCTTGAATGCTCCTATCTTCCTGTTCCCAGAGGCCCTATACAGTTTCCTCTTGGGCCAGGGATGTGGGCAAGGGTGGGCAGTATTGGTGGTCTCTCCTGCTCTTCAGTCCCAGGAGTGCCCACCTGTCTGGGCGATGAGCTTTCTCTCCCACGGGGTTTGGGAACAGGGAGCTGTGGGCCAGGATCAGTGAGGATCGGGCCCCAGCTAGAAACCGGAAGTTGCAGAGGAATTTTACCTTTGTGTGTCCTGAGTCCACCAGGCAGGTCACTTGGAGCAGAAAAGTTGGTCTTACCTCTGGTCTTGGGTCTGAAGTCATTCCTCACAGCCGGGCTTCAGCTCTCCATGAGGGCAGCAACCAGAAGGGCCTGCCCCACCTTCTCTTGGGACCCTGGGCACAGCGGAGTTCATTATTTTTATGGTTAAGATAAAAATATGGGAGAAAATTCTGATAAAATATTCTCTAGATAATTTATACTCAGTTATAATTATATATAATTATGAAAAGCAAATGTATTCGCCTGCCTGCATGAGTTGTATTTTGCTTTTTCAGGAAAAAAGGCTGTCAGCTCCTTTACTTCTTTCCTCATGACCTGATCATTAAGGGTTTCTGATCTTCAATGTCTGCAATTGACAAGATCCCACCTGATGTGGGCATTTCCTCTCTGAAAATATAGGCCCAGGCCAGTGGCTGCTACCAAAATTACAGAAACAGTAGTGGTAGTTTTTACTCAAAGAGCCATGATGCTAGACTCTCTCAAGCAATAATGTCTCCCTTTACTGTGACTATTACAACAGCAGCAGTAGCAGTAGCAACAACAATAGCACAATAACAACAACAACAACAACAACAACAACAACAACAACAACAACAACAACAACACCAAGAACAGCAACAGCAAGAAAATAAATGTGCTTCTATTTCTTCTTTCATGCTGGATTTGGAAGTGTGATCTTACCCAGACTAAAGTATTTTTAAATTCTGTCACCCTACAAAGGAGGAAGAATGAGGTGGAATTCGAACCATTCTTTTGCAAGGGTTTATGTGGGTAGAGGCAAGGGAAAGGGTGCCCCAGAATTGTGAGTTTTCACATTCTGTACAAACCATGTTCTAAAAATTTGTGAAGCATTATGCTAAGTGCTTAAAATCATATTGGTGCAGATCTGACCTTAAGGTCAGGTATGTGCCAGAGTCCCTAAGCCAACTTTTTACAGCAGATAATCACCGAGTGCCATCATAACAAGTGACCATGTCTCTCATCTCTCCAAATACTTCCTATAGGAGCTGGCATTGAAAAGTGAGTGATTTCTGTAGGTGGTGGGGGATGGGTACAGTGTCCCGAAATAGGGATGCACTATGAAACTAACTCATAGGCAGGCAGTGTGAACAGGGTGTGCAGAGACAGTCTGGTAACTGAGGTCTGTGTCCTGGAGTCTGCATCTTCAGTATCTCTGAGAGGTCTGTGGTAGAAATGGTGCTGCCCGTTGCTCAAGGAGCTTAGATATCCTTAGAACTGAAGGTTCTAGGACAAGCAGAGGAGTTTACCTCTTCTGTCTTGGCCACCTTGCTGGTCCTTCTACAAACTGTAAGTAAGCCTGTCAAACTTGCCTGACAAGTGTGTTTTACAGCAAATACCTGGGCTTCTGATATGGACCCCTTCTTTTGCTTTCACTCTTAGTCCCCAATGCTTTAGATAGGAATGTGAGAGACATCCTGGTGTGCAGGTGGCAGATGCAGCATTGGTCGAAGAGGAATTGGACCCTATAGGAGCAGCTAACAGTTGACGAGCGAAGCACGACCTGCATTAAACAGGCTCTTTGGGTTAGTGAAAGGCTGGTGTTGATTCTGAGAAGGAAAATGGAAGGAGTGGAGACATAAAGTTTTGATCACAATAAAGTAACTGTGTATGCTTCTCTTTCTTTGAATATTATTTATTGCAGCTTATCAACTTTCTGCAGAATGAATCTAAAAGCAACATGTTTAGTTCATGGGGTTTCTGTGGGGAAACCTTTGCCTTGGAGCAGCTTGGTGGGGGCAGTGCTGCTTCAGTTTCTTATGAGGCTGCAATCAAGACAGCATCTGGCTTGCAATGGCTGCAGGGCAGGCCATGCTCCTGAGCTCATACATTCAGCTGTTGTCCATGGGAGACTAGCTTCCCTCATATGCTCTCTCTAAGGGGTTGCTTATAGCATAGAAACTGGTTTGCCCCAGTGTGAAGAGAAAGACCAGGCCCTCCAAAGCCATTAAAGTGTCATTCAGAACTACTCTCCGTAGTAGCCTGCTGGCACCTCTGCCATATTTCACTAGCCCAGAGGTAATATGGCAGAGCATCAGAGGGAGAAGACTTGAGGAAGTAGAGACCACTACCAGCTCCATTCAATCCCTCCAGCTGCTACCACCAATGACTTCACACTTAGTAACTTAGAGCAGTGGCAGTGTATTCTGTGCAGGGGACCAGAAGGTTGAGACTAAGGTGTCAGCAAGGCAGAGCTCTCTCAGATGCCCTAGAAAGGAACCTTTCCTCCCCACCCCCTTTTTCCCCCCAGAGGATTTTTAATTTTTTTTTTTTGCATTTCAAATGTTATCCCCTTTCCTGGTTTCCCATCCGTAAATCCTCTATCCCCTCCTCCTTCTATGAGGGTGTTCTTCCACCCATCCACCCACCCCTTCTGGCCTCCCCACCCTGACATTCCTCTATACTGGGTGTCGAGTCTTGTCAGGACCAAGGGCTTCTCCTCCCATTGGTGCCCAGCAAGGCCATCTTCTGTTTCACATGCAGCTGGAGCCATGGGTCTGTCCATCTGCACTCTCTGGATTCTCTCCTCTTTCTTGCTTCTGGTGGTTTGCACAGTCCGTGGCCCTCTGGCTGTAGCAGCCAAGTCACTTCAACCTTTGCCTCTGTCTCATGTGGGCCTTTCCCCTCTGCCCCTTCTGTGTCTACATTATTTTCAAAAGACATCAGTCCAGCACTTTACGTTTAAGATCATAGTAGATTTGGGAGGGACATGAATTTGAGGAGGAAACTTTCCAACCAGCACAGTAGCCCTCTAGGAAGTTAGCTGTGACTCCTTGGAATTCCAGGGGTTTGTCCATCCCAGGTTAAAGCACAGGATAGCCTTTCCCCTTTCCTTTCCTCCCCTTCCTTCTTTTCCCTCCCTCCACTCCTTTCTTCTTTCCTTTATTTCTTCTGTAAATACCTTACCCAGGAGATTAAAGCACAAACCCATCACATTCTTCCTAGCTTTTCTAGGGTCTGCCCCTTGCTCCCTGCTCCTTGCCACTTAGAGTAGCTGAGCTCAGTTTGGATTTCACTTCAGCAGATGGTGAGGATGACCAGAAACTTTGTCTGTTTCACTTCCCTCTATATTGATTCCTTTTTTATTATTATACAAACGACCCACCTCCATAAGGGAAAAGGTAATAGATACAGATAAAAGGAAAAGTCACCTGTCTTGCCCTCACTTGGACATGGCTACAATTGATGTAAACACTCCAGACCACCTTTAAAATATATAATATAGATAAGTATATTTTAATTAAGATGAAATTACAAGATGAGTTATTTAGTAGCAATCTCTCCCCACCTATTGTTCACAAGCTTCTTCTTATGTGAGTGGAGACAAGAATCAGGAATTTTTATTGTACCTCTGGTTTCAAACCAGGACAGTGTGCCTGGCCACCTTCTGTCCTCTATCCTGACATCATCCTCTCAGTCCAAGGCCAGAAAATGAAGGCAAGGATGAGACAGGCAGCAGATGTCAGCAGCAAGATCAAGGGAAAGGGCCCAGCCAGTCAGAAAAGTCTTGGTGCCCCCTTGTTCTCCCGGACAGACGGGGATGGCAGGACTTCTGAGGTACTGTGTCAGATCTTACTATGCATGAATAATTCCCACCTCTCCCTCACCCAAGACTATTTTTATGTTGCTCTGTGTTGGTCCTTTGTGGTTTCTATTGGATTCCATACCAGAGGCAGTACCATCTAATTGGAAAGAATCTACACATTGGGCTCCAAATACCAGAAGATTTGCCAGCACTGGGACACAGGAGAAGAGAGTGCCTATGTGCCTTATAAGTCAGAAGCAGGAGTCCTGTGAGGAAGGAGAGGAGTAAGTTACCCAATATGGGGCTCCCCTACGACCACCTCTGCTTAGGGAGTTTGGGGAACCACACAGCCCTAGTCACACTGTTGAAAGTAGAAGTCTGTGATGGGAGCATCCCAGGCGGGGTCCTCAGAGATCTGAGTGAGCCTGACGGGCTGGTCAGCTTCGGGTGAGGTACAGAGAAACCAGCCTGGGTAGGCAGCAGACTCGAAGCTAGAGGTAAGACCCAGATCGCGCCGGTAGAAGGTGAAGCTCTTTGATTCCTTGGTCCCGAGGTAGAGCTCCATAATGTTCACTGGCTGTAGAAAAGGGCATGAAGGATGAGATACAGGAGTGGGCAAGTGGCGGAGACAGGGCGGTGCTAAACTGGGCAAGGAAAAAGGTCCTTAGAGTAGACCTTTTGGTGCCTTCAGCAGCATCCAAAGGAACTTAGCCTGAGTGGCAGCCTGGGTGTTCTCTGCGTCTCCCAGCTCAGGCCCGGAAGATGCCGCCGTAAGACTCACCTCAAGTTTCAGAATTGGCTCTTTCTCTGTCCCACAGGACAGGCACTGGCTTCCTCCTTGAACACCCAGGATGACAGGGGACAGACTGGCATCCAGTGCCCGATTTGGGACAACGCTGATCTCCTCACCTAGAGGAAAAAGGCAAGAGGCAGGAGCTTGGGTGTCCTGTCCACTCTCTCTGAGTAGGGGCTCAAGGGAAGTAGAGCCAGAGTGAGGCATCCTCCGTCCCCACACATGGATAAGGCTAATATCCTGCCACCTGGCCCAGACAAGACATCGCAGCACAGGAACATAGGTACACTATTCTACTCAATCTCTCTTTTATAAGGCCAAATTGGAGAAATTCTCCAAATTCCGCCCCCTTCCCCCAGCTCCCAGGCCTCTTTTCTGCATCTTGTATTGTCCTGTTAGAGTTCTATAGCCTCTGTGGGATTTCTGTGAACAGAACAGGATTTCAGTCTTCACTACATATCACACATGCACACACATTACATTGATACATGCATATGTACGTAGATACAATCACACATATGTATGTACCCCCATAAATAGTACATAATAAAAATATGTACACATTTACAGGCACACACAAGACAATGTTTATATGCATATTGTATGCACACATATGCTTACACACATATTTATATACATGAGCTTATGCATGCGTTCACTTATAGATAAACCTTCATGTATATGTTCAGCTTTTATATCTCCTAAGGATGCCCAAGTAAACACGTATGTATTGTTGTAGGCCTGCCAAAGTCAGAGGGCACCATAAGTAAGCAGGAGGCCAGAGGGTGGTCCCACTGTCCAGATCTCATGTCTGTGGGCTCTCTGGGGAGCACATGGAAGAGCAGAGCTCACTTACGTGGGAATGAAGATCTATTTTCGTCTTCTGCCAAGTATTGGCTCCTGTGGAGGCAGAATATTCAAAAGCCTATGATAGAATCACAGGCCATTTGTCCTGGAAAATACTCCACCTCCACACAGAGGCTTTACCAAGGTTTCCACTTTGTTTAAAGCCTGTTTTATGACTCCCTATCTGACTTGGTAATCCTGTGGTTTGTAGACCTGCCACTGGTTTACAGAATCATTTAAGGGCTTCTAAACACATACCCCAAGAGAGTACAGAGACCTAGGACTCAGAGATACCAACCTTTAATTACCTTCCCCGCATGCAATCCTCCAGCCAGCAGCTGGTTATTGTGCAGATACAGTACCTTCAAGGCTGAATCCTTCATTCTGAAACACCAGGAAGAAACAAGCCTCCATAAAGGATAGGGATGGATGTCTTACCTTGCCTTGGCTCCAGAAGGATCCCCCAAATTCAGGCATTTTGTCTCGCTCTATTTCCACAGTTACATAGTCATGCAACTTTCAGGCCTAGCTCTGCAAGATGACTGACTCTCTCTCCCTTCTTCTCATCTGTACCTGAAGTCTGTTACTTCCCCACATTCAATCTTTTACATATGCTCTGTTGGGCCCCTGTGAGTTGGAGCCTTAGACTCTTCAAAGCCAGGACCACTTCTCTATCTTCATTGATTCCCCTGATTCACAGGCTTCTTATCTTAAACCTGTCTTATGACCTGAAAGTTGTTTGGACATGTTTAACCCCTGCGGGAATCTCGATGAGCAGAAGAGGGTCTTACCTGCGCTAACTCTTACTGGGAAGGTTTGGATATGAGTTGGAACAAACAAAATTCTTTTTTGCTCTGAGTGTGACTCTCTTCATTGCTAAACCATAGCAGAGGGTTAAATAACAACCAGGCCTCTTCCTGATTAAAATCTGATGCTCACCTTTTTGTTTTGTTTTTGAGACAGGATCTCATTGTGTAGTCCTGACTGGCCTGAAACTCCTTCTATAGACCAGGTTGGCCTCATACTCATAGTTCTGCCGACTCTACCTCTCACTTCTAGTCCGACTGAACATTTCACAGCATGTTTGAGTCCATATAGCCATATATTTTATCCTGGGGACTTTCTTTTAAGTTTTATTTTTCAAAGTTACTTCTCAGCTGATTTTCTGAGATTCTGTAAGATGAAAATTTTATTCTACAATAGACCTCTGCAGTGTAAAATTGTCTTGATGTCTAGCCGAACATTGTTTGCATCTGTATGTGTACGGTGTGCATATGTGTCTTCATGTTCACATATGTGTTGGTGTATGTGTATGCATGCCCACAAGTTTGAGCATGTACATGGAGGCTGCAACTCCACGTTGGGTGTCCTTCTTAACCCTGCACCATTTTATTTGCTAAGGCAGGGACTCCTGTTGAACCTGGATCTTTCCAATTAGACTAGTCTAGTCAGCTTGCCCCAGGGATGTCCTGTCTCTCCATTCGGGTGCTGAGATTGGAGGTTGGCCTCAGACATACACTAGACTTTTATGTGGATTCTGAAGATACACATTCTGGAAGTCACATTTTCCCAACATGAATGTCTTTCTGCTTCTGTGGAGCCATCTTCCCAGCCAAACATGATGAGGAGGTTTCATTCCACACCCTCATTCTTAGAGCACTTTTACACAAACCATCTCATGGGGCTGAGCCTCAGAGCACAGACTTCCGGAGATTCTCCAACACTTTGTTAGCATAAGAATTGGTTCTAGGACCCCTGCCGAAACTAAAACCCACAGGTGCTAAGGCCATTAGATCAAATGGCTGTAGTATTTGCCTCTAACTGATATCTATCCTCCTGAATACACTAACCATTTCTATATAACTGTAATGTATTATTTACGGGAAGAGTAACTGGGAGGTCTGTATATGCGCACCACAGATGCAATTTTTCCTAATATTTTCAATTCAGTTTGCTGAGTCTGTGATTGTAGAAACCACAGATACAGAGGGCTGACAAGTTATAAACTGAGTCCAGTGAGAGTAAGGAGCATTGTCATCTGCTGCTATAAAATCTGTAGTAAGATGCTGAGCTCAGTGCATCCCACGGAGGGACTGTTACTCCCATCTCCAGCAAGGATCATGGAGAAATTAGTACAGTGTCTGGACTGATGCTAATTCATCATCATGGAGGCAATAGTGGAGCTCTCTAAGGGACACCGACTCTGCTCACCAAAGATGACAGGCTGCAGCGCTAAACTAGTTACTTGTCCCATCCCCATTCCACACTCTTAGATCCTGCTTAGTTTTTCCCAGTCTGAAGAAGGTCAGAAGAATTCCAGGAAATATCCTATCTTCCTAGCTACCTGTGATAGCCCAGATGAGAGAACGGCCCTTCTTGTCTACTTGAAACTCACTTTTCTGAGGACACCACCAAATCAGATGACCAAATACTCACCGGAAGCATAGTGCCCCACTCAGAACCATCATGAGCTCCACGATATGTAGACCCTATTTTGAAACAAACAGCAGGAAATTTTAGGCAAAGGCAAATCTGGAAAATCTGAGGGAGGCTTGAGTAGAAAGCATGCTCCAGAGCCTGTCAGTTTGTGAACAGCCTGTGTGAAGGAGGAGATTCTGGATCTGG
This sequence comes from Rattus rattus, assembly GCF_011064425.1. Lineage (NCBI taxonomy): Eukaryota > Metazoa > Chordata > Mammalia > Rodentia > Muridae > Rattus > Rattus rattus. The sequence continues at coordinate 12,928,821 of NC_046158.1, forward strand.
AAGTTAGGAAAGACCCCACAAAGCATCCATCAGATCTCCCCTTTCTCCAGATAGGAGCCTGTGGATGACTGCTTGCTTCTCCAAGATGCCGTGGTCCTTTAAGTACATGAAATGCACTAATGATCCAGGGAGGAGCCTGAAACTCACTAGGGAGGAGCAGGTTTTCCCAGAATGGTTTCACACCATCCCAAACTTCCAAAAGCACCTGCCGTCGTTCTCACCTATCTCTCAATGAAGGAGCTTCAACAGTCGGCCTCCTTCCAGAGATTCAGAAGGACTTCCTCCGGCCTTTCCAATTCTCCAGGTACACTCAGCGACTTCAGGAAGTAGATCCAGAAAGCCAGAGCAACCTTCTTTCTTCTCTCTCTTTCTCTTTCCCTTCCTTCAGTCCCTTCTTCCTGCCTTTGCCAGACCTATGGAGCTGTTGGAGGCGGAGATCTGCTTAGGAATGTTTAGGCAACAGTTGTAGAAAAACCAGAAAATCCAGACAAGCAATAAAGAAAAATATGCATGCTGACCTGCCTTTGGATGCATTACAGAAAGTGCCAATACCTTTTCCTTTGAACACATTTAACCACAGGCAGCTTTCCATTCAGCAACACTACAGAAAGTATACTTTTTTAACCCACATCTTTAGCAGAATATCTTCCTATACCAAACATGATAATAACATGTAAGTGTACATAGCTCTAGTCTTCTACTCATCCACTTATCTTATTGATCCTTCCTGAAGCTGGGCTTGTTTGCTTGTTTGCTTTTGCTATAGAATATTATGTGTGACAAACTGCCACAATTATATACTTTGCCTGTCTTAAATACTTGGTTAGTAAAACAATATGTAATTATATAAAATAACTAATATGTTTTTAATACCTCTATAAACTAACAGAATTAAAGGTAAGCATCAGTGCATAACAAAAATGTTCAAGTTTTGATTCTTCCTGCAAACTATTGGTTGTTACTGTGGCAAATGTCTTTCAGGAAAGTAAATTGAATGTAGAAGCTGCCTTACATAAAATTGTTAGATGGACTACTATTTGACTAAGTAGAAACAACACTATAATATTTGCAAAAACAAAACAGTTTTAGGAAGAAGCAGCCTATAGGCAAAATAAAGTTTAAGCAAGATTGTTCCTATCTGTCAGAGAAGTCAATATTGTTTCATTAAAAAAAGCCAGACTGTAGGATAGCAACCCCATCCCTCACTTGATGCCCTGTTTTTCTGCTAAAGGTGGGTTCAATAAGTTCCCTTTCCCCATAGTAGGGCATTTCATCTAGGGTCCTGAGAGTCCCTCACTTCCCAGGTCTCTGGTACATTCTAGAGGTCCTCCCAACCTCCTTCTTCCCGAGGTCACCTGTTTCTATTCTTTCTGCTGGCCCTCAGGGCTTCAGTCCTTTTCCCTCACTCAATACCAGATCATGTTCCCCTTCCCCTCCCACCCCCATCCCCTTTGCCTCCCAAGTGGAACTAAGGCATCCTCACCTAGACCCTTTAGCTTGTTGACCTTGTTGAGTTCTGTGGACTGTATCTTGGGTAGTCTGTACTTTTTTTTTTTTTTTTTGGCTAATATCCACTTATTAGTGAGAACATACTGTGCATGTTCTTTTGGGTCTGAGTTATCTTACCCAGGATGATATTTTCTAGTTCCATCCACTTGCCTGCAAAATCCAGGATGTCCTTGTTCTTAATAGCTTGGTAGTATTCCATTGTGTAAATGAACCACGTTTTTCTGTATCCATTCTTCTGTCTTGGGACATCTGGGTTGTTTCCAGCTTCTGGCTATCACAAATAATGCCACTATGAATATAGTAGAACATGTATCCCTGTGGCATGGTGGGGCATCTTTTGGGTATATTCCCAAGACTAGTATTTCTGGGTCTTTAGGTGGGTTTATTTCCAATTTTGTGAGGAACCTCCAAATTGATTTCCTGTGTGGTTGTACCAGTTTGCAATACTACCAGAAATGGAAAAGTGTTCCTCTTTCTCTACATCTTCGCCAACATGTGTTTTTACCTGAGGTTTTGATCTTAGCCATTCTGACTGGTGTGAAGTGGAATCTCAGGGTCATTTTGATTTGCATTTCTCTGATCACTAAGGACTTTGAACATTTCTTTAGGTGCTTCTCAGCCATTCGAGATTCCTCTGTTGTGAATTCTCCATTTAGTTCTATACTCCACTTTTTGATTGGGCTGTTTGGTTTTTTGGTGGTTAGCTTCTTGAGTTCTTTATATATTTTATTTATTATCCTTCTATCAGATGTGAGGTTAGTGAAGATTATTTTCCCTATCTGTAGGATGCCAATTTGTCTTATTGACTATGTCCTTTGCTTTACAGAAGCTTTCCAGTTTCATGAGATTCCATTTATCAATTCTTGATCTTAGACCATGAGCCATTGGAGTTGTGTTTAGAAAATTTCCCCCTATGTCAATGAGTTCAGGTTCTTTCCCACTTTCTCTTCTATGAAATTCAGTGTATCTGGTTTTATTTGGAGGTCCAAGATCCATTTGGACTTGAGATTTGTGCATGGTGAAAAATACAGGACAATTTTTATTTTTATACATACAGACAGCCAGTTAGACCAGCTCCATTTATTGAAGATGCTTTCTATTTTTCCACTGGATGGTTTTAGTTCCTTTGTCAAGATCAAGTGACCATAAGTATGTGCATTCATTTCTGGGTCTTCAATTCTATTCCATTGATCTACCTGCCTGTCTCTGTACCAATACCACACACCTTTTTTTTTTTTTTTAACACTATTGCTCTGTAATATAGCTGAAAGTTAGGGATGGTGAATCTCCCAGAAGTTCTTTTATTGTTGAAGATAGTTTTCACTATCTTGGGTTTTTTGTTATTCCAAATTAATTTGCAAATTGCTCTTTCTAATTCTATGAAGAATTGACTTCAGATTTTGATGGAGATTGCATTGAATCTGTAGATTGCCTTTGGTAGGTTGGCCATTTTTACTAGTTAATTCTGCCAATTCATGAGCATGGGAGATCTCTCCATTTTCTGAGATCTTCTTTGGTTTCTTTTTGAGAGATTTGAAGTTCTTATCATAAAGATCTTTCACTTGTTTGATTAAAGTTACCCCAAGATATTTTATACTATCTTTGGCTATAGTGAAAGAGTTGTTTCCTGAATTTCTTTCTCAGCCTGTTTATCATTTTGGCATCTTCAGAACCCAGTTCTCCCACCATAAGAAGTCCTGGATACCCCAAAACACTGGAAAAGCAAGATTTTGATTTAAAATCACATCTCATGATGATGTTAGCAGACTTTAAGAAGTACATAAATAACTCCCTTAAAGAAATACAGGACAACACAGGTAAACAGGTAGAAGCCCTTAAAGAGGAAACAAAAAAATCTCTTAAAGAGTTATAGGAAAACACAACCAAATGGGTGAAGGAATTGAACAAAACCATTCAGGATCTAAAAATGGAAATAGAAACAATAAAGAAATCACAAAGGGAGACAATCCTGGAGATAGAAAACTTAGGAAAGAGATCAGGAGTCATAGGTGCAAGCTTTACCAACAGAATACAAGAGATAGAAGAAAGAATCTCAGGAGCAGAATATACCATAGAAAACATTGACACAACCATCAAAGAAAATGTAAAACACAAAAAGCTCCTAACCCAAAACATTCAGGAAATCCAGGACACAATGAGAAGATCAAACCTAAGGATAATAGATATAGAAGAGAGTGAAGACTCCCAACTTAAAGGGCCAGTAAATATCTTCAACAAAACTATAGAAGAAAACTGCCCTAATCTAAAGAAAGAAATGCCCATAAGCATACAAGAAGCCTACAGAACTCCAAATAGATTGGATGGGAAAAGAAAGTCCTCCAGTCACATAACAGTCAAAACATCAAATGCACTAAACAAAAAAAGAAGAATAAAAGCAGTAAGTGAAAAAGGTCAAGTAACATATAAAGGCAGAATTACACCAGATTTCTCACCAGAAACTATAAAAACCAGTAGATCTTGAGCAGATGTCATACAGACCCTAAGAGAACACAAATGCCAGCCCAGGCTACTGTATCCAGAAAAACCCTCAATTAACGTAGACTGAGAAACCAAGATATTCTATGACAAAACCAAATTTACACATTATCTTTCCACAAATCCAGCCCTACAAAGGAAAATTGATGGGAAACTCCAACACAAGGAGGGAAACTAAACCCTAGAAAAGGCAAGAAAGTAGACTTCCTTCAACTAACCCAAAAGGAGATAGCCACACGAACATAATTCCACTTCTAAGAACAAAAGTAATAGGAAACAAAAATCATTGGTCCCTAATAGCTCTCAACATCAATGGATTCAATTCCCCAACAAAAACACAGACTGACATATGTAAATCCAGAATTTTGCTCCATACAGGAAACACACTTCAATTACAAAGGCGGGACTTCCTCAGAGTAAAAGGCTGGGAAAACTTTTCCAAGCAAATGGTCTCAAGAAACAAGCTGAAGTAGCCATTCTAATATTGAATAAAATTGACTTTCAACCAAAAGTTATCAAAAAAGATAAGGCAGGACACTTCATCCTCATCAAAGGAAAAATCTGCCAAGATGCACTCTCAATTCAGAATATCTATACTCCAAATGCAAAGGCACCCACATTCATAAAAGAAACTTAAACTCAAAGCACACATTGCAGCTCACACAATAATAGTGGGTGACTTCAACACCCCATGTTCATCAATAGACAGATCATGGAATAAGAAACTAAACAGATACACAGTGAAACTCTGCAGGAATGGTCCAATATATGGAAATCCCTCAACATAACCCACTATATAAACAAGCTCAAAGAAAAAACCACATGATCATTTGACAAAATTCAACACCCCTTCATGATAAAAGTCTTGAAAAGATCAGGAATTCAAGATCCATATCTAAACATAGTAAAAATCAATATACAGCAAGTCAGTAGCCAACATCAAAGCAAATGGACAGGAACTTGAAGCAATACCACTAAAATCAGGGACTAGTTAAGGTTGCCCACTCTCTCCCTACCTATTCAATATAGTACTTGAAGTTTTAGCCAGAGCAATTAGTTAACAAAAAAGTCAAAGGGATACAAACTGGAAAGGAAGAAGTCAAAATATCACTATTTGTAGATGATTTAACAGTGTACATAGGTGACCACAAAAATTCCACCAGAAAACTTGTACAGCTGATAAACAACTTCAGCAAAGTGGCTGGATATAAAATTAACTCAAACAAATCAGTAACCTTTCTCTTAAAGGATAAACAGGCTGAGAAAAAAATTAGGGAAATGACACCCTTTGCAATAGTCAGAAATAATATAAACTTTACCCAAGCAAGTGAAAGAGCTGTATGACAAGAACTTCAAGTTTCTGAAGAAAGAAATTGAAGAAGATCTCAGAGAATGGAAAGATCTCCCATGCTCATGTATTGGCAGGATTAATATAGTACAAATGGCCATTTTGCCAAAAGCAAATCTACAGATTCAGTGGAATCCCCATCAAAATTCCAATTCAATTCTTCATAGAGTTAGAAAGAGCAATTTGCAAACTAATTTAGAATAACAAAAAAACTCTCAACAAAAGAACTCCTGGGGGACTCACCATCCCTAACTTCCAGCTATATTACAGAGCAATAGTGTTAAAAAGCTGTATGGTATTGGTACAGAGACAGGCAGGTAGATCAGTGGAATAGAACTGAAGACCCAGAAATTAATGCACACACCTATGGTCACTTGATCTTTGACAAAGGAGCTAAAACCATCCAGAGGAAAAAAGACAGCCTTTTCAACAAACGGTGTTGGTTCAACTGGAGGTCAGCAGGTAGAAGAATGCAAATCAATCCATTTTTATTGCCTTGTACAAAGCTCAAATACAAGTGGATCTTGGACCTTCATATAAAACCAGATACACTCAAAGAGAAAGGGGTAATGTCTCCCAGGTGGCTTATCACCGCTTTTGTGAGAATGGCAGTGCCTTTGAAATAACAGTGTACTCACTTCCTGAGCAGATAGGCACAAACAGTCCAGTGTCCCCTAGACTTAGGCTAATGGTTTAATCTCACTTTTTCACTTCATACTCTCATACTTGTGTGGTTAGTATCTTTACCTGTTTTATGAATGTGGAATCAAACACAGAAATATTCATTACATGTCCTGATATATAGTAACGTAAAAATGAGACAAAGAGAGCTGAACCCTAAACTGTTGACACCAAGCAGGATCAGAGTAATCCTTCAACTACCTGAGTGAACTCTCCTTATTTTTCTGGTCCCCATAGCACTCTGATTAAATTCTCACTCTGCTTACAAAACCCCACACAGTAAGGCTCTCACTAGCCCCTCCTTTTTCATTAAAGACAGTAAGAGCCAGCAACATGGACGCTTTTCTCTTACTTGAACAAGCCATGGATGCTTCACCCACGACCCTTGCACTGACTTATCTCCCTGTCCAGATAGCTCTGGACCAAGACATCAGTATGGTCCTTCCTCTCCTCTTCTAGGTGTCTGATTTAGTGCCACCTTCTCAGTCTGCCTTCACTATTGTATGCATCTGTTTTTGGTTCTATGCTCCCCCAACCATTCTTCATTTTCCCTATGGTACTCACCACCATTTAGCATATTGTGTAATTAATCAAATGTGGTATTATCTGTTGGAGTCCCTTGCCTAGTACTTCTGGATGCTAACCTCACATTAGGGGAGGTTTCCTCTGTCAGTGCTGTGGATGAATGAAACCTAGGCCTTTGGATCCTCCTAATATAGAAAGATTCTATACACACAGATACTGAACCAGAATGAATTGTATCCTTTCTCACACTATAAACACTGAGAAGCTGTCTAACACTTTATCATTATTATTTCATTTCCCAGAGAGATTTGATGCTTATAGATATGTTTTTGTTTTTGTTTTCTTGGTGGTGGTGGTGGTGGTTAAGAACATGGGTTGGGGAACTGGAGAGATGTCTTGTAGTTAAGAGGATTTGTTCCTCTTGCAGAGGACCAGGGTCCAGTTTCTAGTACTGGTATCAGGCAGTGTGTAACCATCTGTGTAATTCCAGTTCCATGAAATCTAATGCTGAGTTCGAATCTGTGGGCACTGCACTTACATGATCCACATATACACATTCAGGAACACACACACACACACACACACACACACACACACACACACACACACACATCCTTTTTGTTTGTTTGAGACTGAATTTTCCTGTGCAGCCCTGGCTTTCCTAAAATTTACTTGTAGATTAGACTGACCCAAACTCTACAGATCTGCCTAATTTTGCCTTCCAAGTTCTAGGATTGAAGACTTGTACCACTGTACTGGCTGGTTTTGTGTGTCAACTTGACATAAGCTGGAGTTATCACAGAGAAAGGAGCCTCTGTGCAGAAAATGTTTCTATGAGTTCCAGCTATAAGGCATTTTTTTCAATTGCTGATCAAGAGGGCAGGGGCCATTGTGAGTGGTGCCATCCCTGGGCTGGTGGTCCTGGGTTCTATAAAAAGGTAAGCTGAGCAAGCCAGGGGGATCAAGCTAGTACGCAGCATCCTTCCATGGCCTCTGCATCAGCTCTTGCCTCCAGGTTTCTGCCCTGTGTGAGTTCCAGTCCTGATTTCCTTTGGTGATGAACAGCAACTATTTCTCCCCAACTTGCTTCCTGGTCATGATGTTTTGTGTAGCAATAGAAACCCTGACTAAGGCGCCCCCCACCCCACCTTTTTTTTAAAGACCATGGATTAAAAAACATGGCTTTTGGGCCAAGATCAGCCCACTACTTATTTTACGAATCAAGTTTTACTGCAATACAACCGAGTTTATTTGTTGAAATATTGCCTATAGCTGCATTTACATTATGAAAGCAGAGAATAAATATTTATGACTGATACCCATACCTGCAAAAAATACTTACTACTTATTTATATAATTACTAAATATATGTATGTATAAACTAAATCAGATCAAGTCTAAACCTGTCACTAGCTAGAATATTGATTGAATTACATAATTTTTATCGTAGTAGTTTGAAAGAGACTGGCCCCATAGACTCAAAGGGGTTGGCACTATTAGGAAGTGTGGCTTTGCTGGAGGAGATGTGGCCTTGCTGGAGGAGATGTGGCCTTGCTGGGGGAGATGTGGCCTTGCTGGAGGAGATGTGGCCTTGCTGGAGGAGATGTGGCCTTGCTGGGGGAGATGTGGCCTTGCTGGAGGAGATGTGGCCTTGCTGGAGGAGATGTGGCCTTGCTGGAGGAGATGTGGCCTTGCTGGAGGAGATGTGGCCTTGCTGGAGGAGATGTGGCCTTGCTGGAGGAGATGTGGCCTTGCTGGAGGAGATGTGGCCTTGCTGGGGGAGATGTGGCCTTGCTGGGGGAGATGTGGCCTTGCTGGGGGAGATGTGGCCTTGCTGGGGGAGATGTGGCCTTGCTGGGGGAGATGTGGCCTTGCTGGGGGAGATGTGGCCTTGCTGGGGGAGATGTGGCCTTGCTGGGGGAGATGTGGCCTTGCTGGAGGAGATGTGGCCTTGCTGGAGGAGATGTGGCGTTGCTGGAGGAGATGTGGCCTTGCTGGAGGAGATGTGGCCTTGCTGGAGGAGATGTGGCCTTGCTGGAGGAGATGTGGCCTTGCTGGAGGAGATGTGGCCTTGCTGGAGGAGATGTGGCCTTGCTGGAGGAGATGTGGCCTTGCTGGAGGAGATGTGGCCTTGCTGGAGGAGATGTGGCCTTGCTGGAGGAGATGTGGCCTTGCTGGAGGAGATGTGGCCTTGCTGGAGGAGATGTGGCCTTGCTGGAGGAGATGTGTCACTAGGGGCAGACCTTGAGGCCTCAGATGCTCAAATGAGGCCCAGTCAATCTCTTTTCCTGCTGCCTGCCAATCAAGATGTAGAACTCTCAGCTCCTTATAGATACCATGACCACAACAACTCTTATAAAGGGAAGCATTTAATTGGGGCTGGCTTACAGTTCAGAGTTTAGGCCATTGTCACCATGGAGTCTCTTTACAGTCACAGAAACCCTAAGACATTTATGTATTTTAGGATTTTCATATATAAAGCGAGGATTAAAAATGAAAATAGTATTATTGAGTGAGTTAATACATGTGTTTAGCTCCTGGCACATAGCAGGAACTTGAACACCAACTATGCTACACCATTATTGCCCAAAGCAGCAGCTTCACGGTCACTCCCATCAGCACCAGTATAGTCTTCACTCTTTCCACCACATCGCTGATACAGCATGCCATCCCACCTAACTTTTGTTTCTTTGTGTAGAGGATGGTAGTTCTCTCCTCACAGAGATATAAGGACTGAATGAGGCAGAGCCTGTGAAGAGCTGGGTCAGCACAGAGTACCAATTATGGTCAAAATTTCCTGCTGTTTCCTCACCTCTTCTGTACTTACCGCAAGGAGTAAAGAGAATATGGCAGAGGCCAAGCTTACTTTGACCTAAATTCGAGGCAGGTTTCAAGATCAAATACCACCTTGCATGTTCATGGGCTGTTTCTCTACCCAACTCACCCTAATAAATGGATTTGGTATTGGGTTTCAAATCTCTGACAAGGGTAACCTTTGGTACACATTTACTGTGCCAGACACGGTGTTAAAGGACAGTTAAAGGTCTTGTCATTGGTCATAGAAGGCAAGGGCTAATTTTATACCCATGTAATGAAAAGACTCCCCTAAGCTCATAAAATTAGTAGGATGTAGACCTGGTGCTGTGGAAGTTCAATTCCATAGCTACTAGCGTCCATTCCTCAATGTACAAAAATACCATAGGGTATAGATTTAAATAGAGTGGAGATGGGCAAAGAGCTGAGCTAGGAACCAAGGTACAACACTGGCAGGAATCGATCTGCCTAAAGGACTAAGGGACTATGTAAAAAGAATGGGGTTTCAGAAACAACAAAACACAAGCTAATTCAGAGAAAAATGGCTGTATCCAGGCCTGGGGCATGCCACCTTGTGGGTAGGGAGACTCCTCTTTGGGTTAGTTTTCGTGATTGAAAGTATAGAAGAGATGTTGCTGGGTCACACACAGAACATGGAGATGTGCCACCCTCCTCCGTTGAGCTACACATAAAATCATCCTGTGGGGCAATAGGGAGGGAGTGAGGGAACAACTTTAAAGAATAGACTTGAGAGACAGGGCGACCATGAGACAGAGGGTACCTAGTGGGTGGTGCCACAGCACTTCAGCCAACACTATCTTGGCTGAGTGGGGGATGGAGGGAAGAAGTTGTAAGGGAATCAACCAGTTCTACCAGCTAAATTTGGAAATGATGTATGGGCAACCACAGGGTGGGTGAGGCTCCTCTGTCTCTAACAACCACAGGCAGTTTCTCTTGATTGAGTCACTGAGGGCAGGGGCCACCACAAGCTCCCCACTCCAGATCCGTGTGAGACTCTATGAAGCAGGTGCAGGCACTTACGTCCCTGGTAAAAGGTGCCTCCACAGTCTCCAGACTCTGAGAACGCTCCCCTGGATTGTAAGGTTTGTCCATTGCTGGACAGAAACTAATATTGAATGGAAACGGTCCGTAAGTGAGAGCTGAAAACTGCTGGGCCAGGGAAAGTGTGCGCTGGGCCCCATGCGTCCTGGCTGGTCTGGCTCTGCCGACTGCACTGGACGGCCAGCCTGACATGGATCGGAGGGACACTGTCAGGGTAGGCTGCACTTAGCACACGTTCCAGCAGACACATGGGTGATTTATGTTCAGTCTTGCTTCCATTTTTTTTCCTGCAAAAGATATAAACAGTTTATTCAGGCAGTGAGCATCCATAGCCACGAAGACTTAGTTTAGGCTCAAGTGGGTGTTCCTAAGGGTGCTGCAGCTCCTTTGACTTCATTAGCAAGGTCTGGTACTAAGAGGAAAGTATGGGAGCATCACATCCTGTGATATATCACATAAATATACATATGATATATTATATAAAATATATTACACATACATTATAATATATTATATAAATATATTATATGATATATTATAAAATAAATTATATATATTATTTTCTATATATAATATATGCTATATTATTAGTAAATATAATTGAGCATTTTATATTAATAAACAGTAATGACCAACAATCAATAATTACTCAATAATACATTCTTATAACTAATATAAATAATTATAACATACTATGTAATTTTTTTGTCTAATAACATGTTATATAATAACATATATAATGATGTAATATGATAATATCTATGATGTGTTACATATAATATATTATCTAATATACCATGTAATTATAGATCATATATATTGTACAAAATATAATATGTATGCTATATAATTATGTATCCACATTATAACATACTTATATATGAATATATTATATTACATATGTCATTGCATAATATACAGTTATATATTACAAATATATTATATATGATTTATATATATTATTTACATATATAATTACATGTAATTATATGTATAATTATACATAAAAGAATATATATGCCATATATGCACATATAAAATATATACCTACTAGAAATATAATGTATAATATATACATATAATGATATATAACATTTATATATACAATTTATGCATATAATAACATATCATGAATACTATATAATTTATATAACATATTATATTGTACATACATTATATATTATATAACATGTTATATATAATATATTCTATTATACTCTATACATAATAAATATAAGATATAATACATGAATAATACTTATATTTAATATTATATTATGCATAACAAATATATATAACATATCAATCATATATAATAAATATATAATATGTTAACTATATTATGAAATACAATATATAAAATACAACATATAGTTACGCAAATTATTTTATTTATTTATTTATTTAATTGGATTTTTTATTTGCAAATTTAAATTTGTTTCAAATGTTATCCCCTTTCCAGGTTTCCTGTTCATAGCCTCCCATCCCATTCCACCTCCCCCTTCTTCTGTGAGGGTGTTCCCCCCCAACCACCCACCCTTTCCTGCCTCCCTGCCCTGACATTCCCCTATACTGGGGGGTGGGTCCAGCCTTGGCAGGACCAAGGGCTTCTTCTCCCATTGGTGCCCAACAAGGCCATCCTCTGCTACATATGCAGCTGGAGCCATGAGTTTATCTATGTGTGCTCTTTGGATGGTGGTTTAGTCCCTGGGAACTCTGGTTGGTTGGTATATAATATATAACTATACAAATTATTTTATATAGTCATATATTTATTATATATTGCATATAATATGATATACTTTATACACATAGTTATATAACACATATACAATATATATGATATGTCACTATATATCACGTAATATTTTATATCATATCATATATACTATATTATATATGATACATATATTTTAATTATATTAGATATAATATGTACTTCATATTAGCTATAATAGATATGTAATATATTATATAACTATACATATTCTATATAATTAATCTATTAATATTATGATATTATATTAGTCAATCTATAATACATTAATTAATACATATTAATTAACACAATAAAATATAATATAATAATTATAAAAGGGTAAAATATAATATTTTACTTTTTATACATCTCACTAGTATTAAATGTAAACCTTCAGTTGCCCAAACAGGAATAATCTGGGAGAACTAGCAGCAATCCAATGTGAACTACTGCCAGGGAAATCTTAGGGGAGGTTCAGAAGCAGCCAGAACAGAAAGCACAGGGGTCCTATGGGATGGGGTAACCATAGTGAGAGCTCTGCGTGTCCTACCATGAAGTGAAAACTTTTGAGAGTTTTGAGCAGGGAAGTAATATGACCATAGTTCTATCTCATCCTGGTTATAGCTTGGTGGACATTGAAGGCCAAAGAAAAATAGTTTCCTGGTGTTTGTGCTGCTTTAGTTTTTCTAAGAGCCCAGAACAGCTTGTATTGCTTCTCAACCTTCCCTTCAAATCCTCACAGGAACTCAGTGCCAGCCCAGGGTTTTTGGCTAAGTGGGTACAGTTAGGCCAGAGAGGGACAGTAGTTAGAGAATATTGTAATCTTGTAAAAGATTTTAAGAAGAAGACTTGATGGTGGGTGTCAGAGAATATGACCGTAACGTACATTTGAGAATTTCCTGAGAGCAATGTTTGGGACAGAACAAGTGGATTTCTTTCAGTGTTACCTACATTACTGAAGGGTGAAGATTTCCTTCTATTATCAATGTCCAGCCTGTGTCTAACTTATGCTGCAGACTTAGGAACTCACAAACCTGAGTTTTATAGCTCCTTTGTCTGCACACAGTGTGAATCGCAAGGCCTCCTTTGTGTTTCTGTTAATACAGTATGCAGAAGATTAAGACCCAGGGTGAATGCCTCACACAGCACCCAAAAGGAAGCACTTACCCTCACAGCTGGCTGCACAGTATGCCTGGCTGTGGGAACTTTTTGTCATCTTTGGGGCTTGTTTTCTGATGTGAGGAAGATGGCTTGTAAAGGGCTGCTGTGAGGATTGAAAGATTATTCAGGAAATTGGAGCTCTTACAGCTTTATCGGAAACATAAGAAGCTGTCAGGAGTTGTGGCATATTAAATATTAAATATATAAATATTAAATATATAAAATGCCTGAGATCAGGGCTGGGCTTTGCCACAGATCAATGTAAACAGGGCTTTGGTGTTAAGCTCTTCACTGAGTCAAGACAGCCACACCTTTAACTCAAGGCAGTCCAGAACCCACGCTCTCCACAGTGACTCAACCTCTAGCCTGTGTGTTTCCTCACTAATGTTTGCTGCTGTGATTGCTGCTCTCATTGCCCCAGGAGCCTAGACAAGTCACACCTATGTTGCCTCCCTACCTCCCCTCCACAGTCTCCCAGGCCTTTCTTGCCATCCCAGGTTTCTTGCTGAAGTGGGCACACCCAGGGCCAGAAGATAGTGAGACTACCTTGCTAATAATTAAAAGGTCTGGAGTCCCAGACTGTCTTCAGTGCCTGCATATAGAGCTGCAGTCGTAACTTTGATCCCAGAGACAAGATTTCCTTGGACCAAGGTAATTTCTGCTATTGAGAGCCTTGTGAGGGAAAACTTTCTCTGCTTTCTGTTCAGCCCTGGGTGCTTCTGTGGCCTTCGCCCAAGATACAAGGTACAGGAGAAATTAAGAGTTGCTTATAATTAGAGTGCTGCTTGCAATTTTCTTATTCCCTGCTTAAAGACAACTGTCAAGCAGGGCATTGATGGTCCTGGCTACAGGGAGGTGAACAAATGGTTTCCATTCTAAGAGACTGTGTACTTTCTATACTCGGTGCTATTAACCAGAATCTTATACTCAAACATCTCTAGATGACGAACTTCTGATGCGGTTATGGATGGTCACCTGAAGAATCCTCAGAGGTATCTCTCTGGAGAAAGAGTAAAGGGATACAGAAGTCAGAGGGGCAGGTTTGCTGCCAGATGCACAGGAATTCTCGGTTTAAAAGCAGGGAAAACTGTCATTCACTAGCTATGGGAGAGAGCTGGAACAGAGATGGACAAGTGCACTCTGCCTTCCCTAAGCCTGGTGACTCAATGCACAAGAAGTACCTGTGATAACTGAACCCCCTCACCATCCAGATGTGAAGGCGGATGGCATTTCAAAGTCATCATAACCTGGAGACAAGTCAATAAAGGAATGGGAGCTTCCGCTTAAGGATTGCTGTCCTTGCGGTTCTTTCTAAGTACATGCGAGAAAGATGGCTCAGTGCTTCAGAGCACTTGCTGTTTCTGAGGAGGGTCAGGGTTCAAACCCTAGCACCCACCCTGAGCAGTTTACAACTGACTGAGACTAGTTCCAGAGTATCAGACTGCCTCCTCTGACCTTTGCAGGCACCAGGCACACACATGGTACATACACATACAGGCAAGCGAAACACTCGTGCACATAAATACAATAGACAAGTCATTAAAACATTTTAATGTGAACATGGGTGTGAGGACATAGGGAAACTCTCACTAAAGAATTTCATAGAATTGTAGGAGCATCTACTAGAAAGATGTTTTTCTTTTCTCTTTCTTTCTCAGACCGGCAATGATGGCTTTCCCTCCACAATCTCGTGTATGTTTTACTCCTCCAAAAAGCTCTCACTTTGACAATATCAACAAAGGGGGTAAGTGTAAATCACAAATCAATTGGACAGTCTTCATCTAATCTCACCAAGGACAATGGGGTTGAAGGGCCCTGTTTCACTTTCTTAGCCACAGATCTATTTGCTAAGATACTCAAAGACACACATTGAGATCGCAAGGCACTTAGCTCTTGTCTTATTAGTTACATTTAGAATTGTTTGTTGATTTTGACTAAGATGGTAAGGAAAAAAAATTAAACAACATACTTATGCTTGGTTAATAGATTTGGTTGTTGTTTCCATATAGAGACTTTATAAATCAGGAAAAGATAACGCTGTAAGAACTGGCAAGTGTCAAATATGTCTTGCAACTAGGAGTGTATTCAGTTCTTTTCTGTGCCATGGTCAATAAACTAGGCTGCCCTACTTCCCTTTCCTTTATTTTTATGGCCATGTCTTCTCAAAGCAATACCTATCACAGAAATTCGGAATTCATTATTATTAGAATGGACCCCAAACCTTAAGGTTAGTTATGCCCACACCTGTGTCTTGTGTTTTTCTGTTATCTGGCAGTTCAAGCATTTCCCAGTACCTACAGAGTTCATGACTCCCAACACAAGGCGTGGGTCCTGGCTGGAAATTCTTTGACAGCGGTTCCTGCTAGCAACAATGTCAAATCTGGTAGGTGGCATGTGATGGTGCAGGTGAAGAGCCGTCAGTTTCACTGGGAGTGGATATGAGCTTGCACAAACCTTGTGCTGCTCCTTCCCTGGTCACCAATCTTACCTACGATTAAAGGAAAGACAGGAAGAAAATGGTTATTCCCCTTCTACATCTAGGGAAGCCTATTCACAGAAATGGCAGTGCAGGGAGCCAGGAATTCCTCTCATGAAAGCATCTTCAAGTAGGAAGGGTTTGTGTTACCACAGTCACTGTTTCTTTTCAGAATGGCAATTCCTCTAAATTCCAACTGGCATCTACCCAGCCTTATAGATTCAAACTCTCTCATCTTTCCTCTGTCATGTTTACAAACTTTTCTCTCTTGGCATCTCCTCTTCTGGTAATAATGAAACATCACATCTTCCCATCAAAAGGCAATCAATCCATCTCAGCCTTGTCTCATTTCTTTAAAACTTCCATATTTTATTTAACTCCTCTCTTAACCTTGTCTACTTCACACAGACCTCTTAGATCATATCCCCAGTCTTAATACTAAAACTACCTCTTGATTCCCAGTCTATCCCTACCACCACTTGTTTTAGTCAGATTTTCATAGTATGACACCACCACCTAAATCATTTAAAAACCACGCAAAGATTTATTTGTGTCCATAATTTCAGAGTTTTCAGAGCTTTTTGCTAGTTCCATTGCTTGTTTAGGTTCATGTAAAGACAGACACATTACCATGGTGGAAAAGAGCTACTCACCTCATAGTGGACAGAAAGTAGGAGGAAGGTTCCAATCTTCTTGCTTTAAAGAAACATCAACAGTGACCAATTAGGTCCCGTGTCCAATAACTCATTCAAATATGAACTCACTAATAGAATAGTGCGTTGATGAGGTTAAAACTCTCATGATCTGGCCATATCTCAATAATGCCAGCAGGTGGGGTTCAAACCTGCAGTATACAAGAGTTTGAGGGATTATTTCATACTCATAGCACAATAATCTTGTTTGCTTGTGGCAATCACAGATAAATTCTGATGGAATGTAGTCTATACAACTTGTCTTTGATTCTTGTACACATTTATATCATAATAGCCCACTTCAAAGGATATATGTATATTTAGTATTCTGTTTGCATTTGTGCTATACAAAACTTTCTACTGGCTATTCTTCCTCTTGGAAAGTGATTGGAGTTTGCTGGTGTTCCTTTCTTCTTTGGTGTATACACCCACATATACTTTGAATATATAATTAGCATGTGTTATTTCCATGGTCTGTATTAAACAATTTAAAACCATCTTTAAAATTTGTTACAGAATCTTTATACTTATTTTCAAGAAAAGAAAGATAATAATAAATATCATATGACCTCCTTCCTTAAATATAATTACTATTAATACTTCTTTTCTACAAAAAATATTATATACATAATATTAATACAGACAGTATTTCATGCTGTAATAATTTCAAATAAACTGTTTTATAAACTACTTCTTTAATTTCATGATAAATCATACATTTTATTATTTACCAAAGATATCACTATATACATGAGTAAAAAATCCATATTTTAAAAAAGAATTTGACATCTAGATTTTCACTCCCATTTCCTTCAGTTCATCTTTCCAAGGCCACCTTCTGCAACCACCCCTAAAGAACAAAACGTCTGTTCTTGGTAACTTGGAAAATGATGGATAACTCAGTCTTGAACAGCTTTCACCTTCCCTTTCTGGAAGAACAATTATTCTTGTGTGTGTTACTGTCCTCTTTGGACTTCTTTGTTTCATATTTTCTTGGAGATATCTGAATGGTTCAACTCCTCAGAGCTCTATCTGTGGCAATACAATTCCGGTGAAGGGATGGCAAGTTATCTCTTGGTTTAGTATATGACTGCTATGCTCATCACTCTGCCACTCATGTTTCCAACAGAGACCTCTGAATGTTTTACACCTGTCTCCTCCAACATCTTTAGTTTTGTGTGCCCTCAAAATGAACTGTAGATCTGTCTTCTGAACGATCCTGAGAAGATCCATTGACGTCACTACCAACCTTTGTTCATTCACATCACAAGAACAGGAGGCACCCTTGATGATTCAGGGATGATTCAACCACTGATTATTCTGTTGGAAAATGTGCCTCATTTCTGGCACAACCTCCAGGAATTGGGCCACCATTGTCACACCCTCACTGCTCTTCTTCCCATTTCATTTGTGTAGTTCCATCTATTGCCTATGTAGCAGAACCACGAACAACCCTCTTAAT
The DNA here is from genome assembly GCF_011064425.1 of Rattus rattus. NCBI lineage: Eukaryota > Metazoa > Chordata > Mammalia > Rodentia > Muridae > Rattus > Rattus rattus. The sequence goes on from NC_046158.1 coordinate 12,946,806, forward strand.
ACATGAGATTGAATATGGTCATGTCTGCATGTCTGTTCATGGGAGAGAGCACAGGGAGAGGGGAGGAGGCCTAAGTGTACCATTCTGCTTTGAGATCCTTGAACATAGATGCTTGTTTGCACACAAGAGACTTCATATATTGTTTTCTTTTCCTATTGTGATCTCTCTCCAACCCCTCCACTATCCAGTATCCATCTTTTCATATGAGTGTTTTCTCTCTTAGCCTTACTCTCTGGACTTGAAGTCTACTTCTTTAGAAAAGTTTTCTAAATCGGGCCTCACTCTTGTTTTTCCAGGCTTTGGTCAGTTCCCCCCAAACAGAGTTTTTGGTAATTTTTCTTTTTACATCTTTTCCAATTTTATCATTTTTATATATTTTATATATTTTTATATATTTTATAGGAAATGATGATTTCTGTCTTTCCCTAAGCCAAATCTCCAATGCCCACATAGTGCTTTGTCTTACGTGGCATTAAGTAGTTATCAAATGGATTTGTTTTCCTGTCCTCTGTTAAGAAATAGATACGGAATACCCAAACTCTTGGGCATCTCATCCTAAATTATTAAATGGTTAAATTCAACCAAGAATGAAAAAAGCTCATATAATGAGAACTTAAATAACATAGTGGTATATTTCTTCCATATATAAGATCAGTGGGATAGCCAAGGCTGGGTTCTATGTTGGTTCCACGATGCCGCCAGAGGCCAAGGATTCTACCTTTCTGCCTCAGCAACATTAAGTTTACCTAAGCTATCACTTAAGCGATGTAAGTAACAAGATGACACTAAATGTGACAAAGTATTTCTAGGTGAATCTAGTCTTAAGGAGCAATTTTAGAAACCCTATAGCATACTTCCACTGATATCTCACAGGCCACACATAAGTGCATGACTATATTACTATTTTTAGCTGCAAGGATAATAAGACATTTTATTTTATTTTTGGGAAACAATGACAACTGAAATTCTGGCATCAAGAAGAAAAAGATCTAAGGAAAGCAATGAAGAATCACTGTTATGTGGATAACATAGAGAGCTTTGATGGAGAAAGTTTTTCACCATCCCTGGTTTGGAGGGATATAAGAGTGGGAGGTGAAAGACTGGATTTCTCTGTGATTGAAGTCTGACATATTCCATATTTTTCTTGTGTTTCTAGTCATTCTTAGCTTGATAGCATGTAGAGACATGGAATTCCAAGATGAAAAGAAGGGTAATCTAGTTTTCCTGGGAATCAAAGGCAGAAGTCTCTGCCTCTTCTGTGCTGAGATCGAGGGCAAACCGGCTTTGCAGCTTAAGGTGAGTGGGGGTAGTCACTGATTGAAGTAAGTCAGGTAGCCTTCTGTCTAAGGTGACTTACCAGTTGCCATAGTATAGTATAGTATGGTATAGTATAGTATAGTATAGTATAGTATAGTATAGTATAGTATAGTATAGTACAGAACAGTATAGCCATGCAAGCTCATACTACTCACGGTCAGGAAGGATCTTTCACCTGCACAGACCCCAAATAATTTACACTACTGCTGAATAAACAATAGATAAAGCATTCTTCTAAACTCCGGGGCAAAAGATCATACAAAATCAGAGCATCAAAGTCATGCAAATGTTTCTGAAAAGTGACGGAATGTGGTTTAGTCCTGGATAACTTCCTCTCAGACATCTTCAGAGATGCTAATATGCCAGTTGGGCAAAAGATTGCAAATCTGTATTTTTCATAATATATGTTTATATTGGTGTGTGCTAAAAGAAGAGATTTATGATTAAAAGCCAAATTCCTTGCTAATGATGGAAATTATAATGCATAAATTCACTCAGAGGTTGGGTCTCTAGGCTGGCTGGCATGAACCTGTAGATGGAAGCATATCAGGATGCATACCTACCCTTACCCCATTCTGTTCTAGGGGACACAATGCCTCAAAGAATCTGTAACTCCCTATATCACAGGATCTTGGGAGAAAGACAGGTTATTGGAAACTAGTGGGTATCTGTTTTGATAGCTTATAATTTTTCATCTGTCTGCATCTCTAACCTCTATCCCTCCTATTGGATAACAGCTACTCCTGTGTTGCACCCACTGCTCAGTTACTGAAGTCCCTCTCACAGGTGCTCCTCATTAACACACCTCTTTTTTTATCCCTAGGATGTAGACATCATGGATTTGTACAATGAGAAAAAAGCACAGAAAGCCTTTCTCTTCTACCATGGCATAGAGGGATCTACTTCTGTCTTTCAGTCAGTCTTGTATCCTGGCTGGTTTATAGCCACCTCTTCCACAGCAAGACAAACAATCATTCTTACACAGGAGAGGGGTGAAGCTAATAACACTAACTTCTACTTAGAGTCTGAGAATTAGATCTACCATGGGCCATATGTGGCCAGTTGCAGGCCAAAGAATCAAACTGTTGGAGAATCTTTTACTTGAAAACATAGCAAGACATCTTAGAAGACCACCATGTTACCTCTTCTCCTGACATCCATGTCTGAAATGCCATTCATTTGAACACCATTCCAGCATGAAGCCCAAGATCACTTTTATCCTTTTCTGATCTTGTCCACCATCCATTCAGCTCCGAAGTCCAGAAAAGTCACCGTCTTCTTACACGCAATTCTCCGTCCCTGTTCTCACAGTAGCTTATGTAGCAGAGATGTAAACTTCAAATCGTCAATGCAAGATTCTTCCTTCTTCACTTTATGAATGTTTATTGTAAAGCATTATGTATATTTAAATGGATAATTAACTAAAAGGTAAATCTCAAGAATGAGTCAATATAAAAGAATATTTCCTAAGTTCTGATAATAGAGATAGATTCAGAACATCATCAGTTAATAATTTGACACACAGTATATACTTGTGGTGACTATTAACTGAAGTGAATATAAAATGAATCCAGATCTCAGAGTTATTCATATCAATTAGAATTTCAAACTAATTATACTGTTTTTACTTTACTTTATAAAGTGATTGGAAATTGAAGGGTCAGCTCAGATATTTTCTTGTGTTGTCTGGAAGTTTAGGAATGCATGTGGGGATAGTTTTAAGTCAAGTGGTTTGAATAAGAATGGCTCTGTAGACTCATATTTGAATGGTTAGTTATAAGGGAGTGGAGTGTTTGAAAGAACTATAAGGCTTAGGAAGTGTGGCCTTGTTGAAGTAGGTGTGGTCTTGCTGGAGGAAGTGTGTCACTGGGAGTGGGCTCTGAGGTTTTAAAAGCCCATGCCAGGCCCAGTCTTTCTCTCTGCCTATGGATCTATATATATGATGCTCAGTCACTTCTCCAGCACCATGTTTGCCTGTGTGTCACCATCCTCCCTGCAGTGATGACTCTTAGTGGATTTAACTTCTGAAACTGTAAGCAAGCCCCCAGCTAAATGCTTTCTTTTATAAGAGTTTCTGTGGTCATGGTATCTCTTAACAGCAATAGAAGAGTGACTGAGGCAGAGGGTTACTTTAGCAAGAAGCCACATAGATTGCAATAGACTATGAGATACTGATTACAAACATAAACATTATGATAACTTCTCTTCCTTCAGACCTTACATATGCAAGGCAGCAAGTAGGACTTGTAATGCTATGAATCCACTGCTAAATTGAAAGTTCTTGGCCAGGTGAAGTATGTTCCAAAACCTGTCCTGGAATTATCTCCTGTAATACCACCACTAGTGATTCCATTTGAGATATTCCTTGAATCCTGCCTTACATCTTGCTTATCTCTTAGTCCTGTCATTTCCATGCAACAAGCTTCAAGAAGGTATTATATGACAGCTTGCTATCTGGCTTATTCAAACCAGTCACATTGGTTATCTCTTCCTGTTACCGAGGACATCTGGGGAAGGGTGGTTACAGGCTCTGTATGGTACTCACCCATGCTCAAACATGAAAAAACCTTGGCCCCTGTACATGTGAGGGGGTCAGGGATAACTATTCTGTCCTATCTCTCACCAACATAATTCTGCAATGTGCTCTGTGTTGTTCCTCAGAAGATCTCAGCAGGAGTAAGACAAAGCCACACACTTAAGAACTCTTCCATGCATTTATCTTCCTCATTTTCCTTCTTCAGTTCCCCAGCTCCAACTTGTGTTCCCTGGAGTCAGTTTTCATTGTTACACATGCATTCCTGTATCCCAGAATCTGCCCTAGCAAAACGGATTCTACCAATGTAAACATCTCTTTTCTCCACTGTTTATTGTATTGCACTTCTTCCCTCTGTATTTCTGTTAATGCTTTCACATGAGACTCTGACATTTACACCACTGCATAACCCTGCCTTCTTCTGAGACAGGTTTTCTATGTGTAACCCTAGTTGTCTTGGAATTTGATCTGTAGACCAAGCTGGCCTTGAACTCAGAGATCTGTCTGCCTCTGCTCCCAAAGTGCTGGGATTAAAGGTGTGCAACACTATGCTTGGCTCTGTTATGTCTTTTTTTTTTTTTTTTTTCCGGAGCTGGGGATCGAACCCAGGGCCTTGCGCTTGCTAGGCAAGCGCTCTACCACTGAGCCAAATCCCCAACCCGGCTCTGTTATGTCTTAACAACCTATATCTGAAGTATTTGGAGGCCACACTTCATCTCCCCAGTCAAAGGCAACACATTCTCTTCTTTGAAATCATAACAATCTGACTTTCTTGCGGAAGATTTCTTTTGTTTGGCTTTGTACTATTCTTGACTTCTGTATAACAATTTCTCAAGAAATGTTGCTAAGATAAATTATCACTGCATACTGTGCATCTTGTGTCAATACCAAAGTATGTTGACAGGATCTTACATTGCAATGGGGCAACATTCACCTCCAAGAAATGTCCAAGTAGATACTAAACTGCTCAAGGAACATGGAGCTAAAAAGCTAGAAAGCTTGCATAGTGACATTTCATTTCTTCCTTATCTTCGTTTTAATATGATCCTTGTGACCTTGGGTAACTTTGGGCATGAAAAGATGTCTACTCAGGAAAAGTTAGGTGCAGCCAGAACAGAACAGATTATTCTGGAGGTTCCCTCAAGCAGTGGTCACTGCCTGCCTCTCAGAATGTTCTGGGAACAGTCTGAGGGTTTACACTTTGTCCAGGCTCTGCATCACACACCTTTTAGGTACATGCATAGCACTCGAGTGACATAGGAGGAGGAGTCAGAGAAGTTCATCGAGACAATATTTTTTGATGATAGAGCCAGGACTAAGAACAATATGTCTCCCAGCATGACCAGGAGGTGCTTGCAACAACAAAGGTTAAACACACAGTAGGGCAGACTACAAAGATTCTGAGTTCTGTAAGCACAAGGGTACATGGAAAGAATGACCAATAGTATTGAAAAACACAATGTAGTTCTGGGTTGTTAATATAAACAGTCACTTTCCAGAAGGCACTGGATATGAATGGGAAAAGGACACTGTGTCCATCCTGAATTGTGAGGATGGTGCCATGATGAAGGATGCAAACAGAAGGTAGCAGTGCATATTTGTTCAAGGATATAGGTTCCTGCATGGTTAACATCTGAAAGCAATTCCATAAAGCCATGTCCTAAGATTTGCAGGAGAAAGAAAAATTCATTGTGTATTTGTAGCCTGTAGAGAATCAGTGTATGTGCATTTGTTCACAAGGAAAAAAAAAACAGATGAAGAAAAGATACATCATAGAAGTTTTTCAATCTCCTGTTTCAATCTCTGAATCACAAGTCCTTATGACTTTTCTCTGAAGTTGATAAAATATACTAATACTGCAAAAAATCCATATGCTATTTGACTTCCTAAACTGGAGACATGATGACCATATTCAATTCTAAGACTGATAAATGATGGGAGATTCAAGGGTTTCTAGAAATGAGGTTCACCATTATAATCCACTCCTCCTCCTTCCTGATTTTCTTCCATTTGGCAACCTGAGTGCAAATCTTTTTCATAGGCACAGATTTCCTTCCATCTATTCTTTTTCTCCCATATACTTGTGGTAGCATCTAAGTCTGTTTTTTTCTTTCTTCAGATCTGATTCCCTTTATTATTTGGAAAACACATTTGTACAACATGGTGATCTTGTGGAACTCCCAACAGTGTGAGTGGGATCTGCCTCTGACTCTTTTGCCTGCCCTTGTGACTCCTTTCCTCCTGCTGGGTTGCCTTGATCAACCTTGATATGAGGCTTTGTGCCTAATCTTATTGTAACTTGTTTCTGGAAGTCTTGCTCTCTCTTTATGTCTGGAAGGGAAAAAGAGGAGGAATGGATCTGTGGAAGAGGGGAGACAGGGGATCGGAGTTGGAGGAGGGACAGAGAAACTGCAGTTGGAATGTAATGTATAAGAGAATAAAAAATAGGGCTGGAGAGATGGCTCAGTAGTTAAGAGCATTGATGGTTCTTCCAGGGTCCTGAGTTCAATTTCCAGAAACCACATGGTAGCTCACAACCATCTGTAATGAGATATGATGCCCTGTTCTAGTGTGTCTGAAGACAGTGACAGTGTACCCACATATATGAAATAAATAAATAAAAAACCTCATTGGCACAGGCAGAAATTTCCTAAACAGAATTCCAATGACTCACATGCTAAGATCAAGAATTGATAAATGGGACCTCATGAAACTGGAAAGCTTCTATAAGGCAGAGGACATAATAAGACAAATCAACATCCTACAGATTGGGAAAAAAATCTTCACTAATGCTACATCTGATAGAGGGATAATATCTGAAATATATAAAGAACTCAAGAAGCTAACCTCCCAAAAAACAAAACAACCCAATCAAAAAACAGGGTGTAGAACTAAACCGAGAAATTACAATAGAGGAATCTTGAATGGCTGAGAAGCACCTAAAGAAATGTTCAAAGTCCTTAGTGATCAGAGAAATGTAAATCAAAATGACCCTGAGATTCCACCTTACACCAGTCAGAATGGCTAAGATCAGCACATGTTGGCGAGGATGTAGAGAAAGACGAACACTCCTCCATTGCTGGATTGCTGGGGAATAGTTATTGTGTGTGTGTGTGTGTGTGTGTGTGTGTGTGTGTGTGTGTGTGTGTGTGTGTGTGTGTTTACTGACTCATGCATTTCCCTGGTTGGTACAATGTGCATGTACTTTCCCACTCAGTCATATGTTTGAATAGATGTCCACCCTGGTATGAATAGCTTTAGTTCATTCTCTACAGCTGCTGCTGAGTTTCCAAAAGACTCATTGCCCTGCCAGCTGCCTAGCTATTCCTTCAGAGATAAACAGGTAAGCTATTTCATGAGTATTACAACAAATAAATATCCCCCTGAAGACCTGTTTTCATAACTGCACACCTTGCATATAGATGACCTGTCCAGCGGGTCCAGTTATTCAGGGTCCCGAAGAGGCCTTCTACCTGTGTATCAATGGGGGTGAAGAGAAGAAGGAGACCAAGCAAAAGTTCTGTTGTCAAGGTCTCGTTCATTGGGGTGAACGTTACAGGTTTTAAGGTTTTCAGGTAGGGGGAGTGTCCTTAGTGAAACACAAAGGATGGAGGGAGGAGGGCATTTCAGCAGCGAGAGGTCATGCGATGGAGACGCTGGAGAAGTCTGGTGTTTGCTCAGACTGAAACATCCTGTGAATGTTATCTTCCTGTGCCGTAAATTCATGGGAGAGGCTTTTGTCCAAACACTCTCATGACTTATGACAGTCATTTCAAGGTTGAACATCTGTGGCCATGCAGCCAAGAGTCACGTAGCCACTTTGAGCCACAGTCACAAAGCAGCCAGGCCCAAATCCAATACGGCTCCCTACATATAGAAGCAAGACTTTCTTTAGAAGAGTGAACTGGAGTAGGGACAGTCCTTATTTCCAAGAGTGCTCTCTGTCTTATATATGGCTTTTTTCCATTAAATACCTTCAAGGTATTTTTTTCCTTGCCAAATATTGCTCACAATTTAGATTATGAGTATTGTCGGCTCAGTATAAAAGGTTATTTGTTATTGTAATTTGCTCATAATTTACTAATAAGCACTCAATATTCAGCATACCCTAGTTTGACCTCCATGTCTAGTTTTCCATTCAAACATTTCTGAGCATCACTGGCAACACCTTTGTCTGTTTTGTAATGCAGACAACACTGGCATTTCCCCTCAGACAGCCTCAGATACAGCTCCACTCCCCTCACATCTTTCACTCATGGGCCAGATATTCTGTACTAAGTCCTGGCTTACCAGACCTTACTGGGTGTCTGCTCTTAATCCTGCTTGCTGACCCCTCTTCATGGGACCTCTAAAGACTGAAGCTTCTCTGAAGTTACTGGATTCCTCCTTCTTTCACAATATTTTGTTGTGTTCCCATGAATTTAAATTCTAGGTATAAGCTAACGAATGATTTTTGGCCCAGAACTCTCTACTAAATTGCAGACTGGAACTGTACTGAGTTGTGCTGGCTCATAGTTTATAAATAGATGTGTGGTAAGCAGAGCCTTGAATGCTCCCCAGCCTGTCTATCCCCACACCCAGTTTTCTTCTCCATTTCTCAAGGCAGAAACCAATCATCACCAATTCCTCCCTGTCCTAAAACCCAACATTCCATAATGTTCATTTTCAAAGATTAACTCTAAACTACATCTCATTCCACCCATCTCTGTGCAGAATCTCTGCCAATCACCACTAAATAACAAGTAAATATTTAAATGATTGTGGGTCATCTGCTGAATGGTCCACAACGATACCCATTAAATCCATCTTGTATATGGCTACCAACATTTAGACTCCCCTAGTCTTTCCATTTACATGCACTTCAAAGGCTCACCTAGAGAATTAGGCACAACCTCCCCACTCTGAGGATCTTCCTCTAACAGTTATGCCAATATTTCAATTCCTCAAAGGTGCCACATTTTCTATAGCCTCTTCACATTCCTGTACCTTGACTGTTTGTTTATATTGTGCTGCCTCCTTTCATCTTCTAACCACCATACCTGAAATTCTCTTTTTCTACCTCTAGTATTTTGTTATCTGCAGACTTTCTTTACACAGGTTGTCTGTATTTGTCTGGTTTGACTCTCCTTACTTTCCCCATTACTTTATAAAGGAATTGGTCACTGGGATGTCTGCTTATTTAACCACTATATCCCCAGTCCCCACCATAGTGTCTGTTATATCTTTAACAAATATCTGTTGAATATGATACTCAGTAAAATGAATCAAGACCTCCAGAAGTGTAAACTTAAGCAAACTTTTCCTCTTTGTAGTTGATTGTCTCAGATATTAAATATGCTAGTAAAAACCAATGTGATTTGCCCTACTCAAAGTAAAATGCACCATCCTGCTCCTAACCTTTGGTATCACAGAAAACAATGGAATTGTTATCTGCACACAAGTCCTTCATAATAATGGACACTATCCCTTTTACTCTCAAACATATTGTGTGGTATTATGAGAAACACTTTGCATAACCTGGCTGCTGTCTACCTACTTTCCATTGAGAACCAGACGACATAAACAAAACCTCTACATTATACTAATCCTTTATTAGTTCCATTGATACGAGGGCTGTGCTCATAAGGCAGGCAGACTTCTCTCTGATTTTTAAAAAACATCACAAATATTATTTTCTATAGAGACTGATTGGTCTTGGCCTAATTTGGATAAAAAGAGTCAACTGAAAATCTTTGGTTTATCTCTAACAAGAGTTACTGGATTCAATGCTACTCCTAGGAAGACAAAAAGCTACAGGGTTTCACACAACCTTTCATTACTGGCATATATCAGGTGAGATTTGAGTTTAATTAGTGTTTTTATATTTGCTAAGAATGATTAGTTCCTGAACTGTGGGCCATCTAACTACATCCATAAGACAGATGCTTATCAGGATCAGTGATGTGAAATGTAGATTAGCTCTACCAGATTAACTATGGTGCCTATAAGTTTGTTGTATCTTAACATTTTAAATATCAATATCAATACAAAACCAAATTGGTTGGACCAGCCAGTCCATCATTTTTATAGGAAATCTTAATGATTTGTGGTTGTAGGAATTTGGATGTAAAATAGAGGTGCCTCCAAAGTGAAAGGTTTTGGGGAAATCTCTCTCCATCTAAAACCTGTGTGCTATATATAGTCTATATTTAGTGATAAACATTTTATGAAAGAAACGAATATGTTACTTTCATAATATTTTTAAACATGAAGACTTGATTTAAAGAGACAATTGAGGTAGGCAAGCAGTCGTAGAAAAATCCTGACTAATGAATGAGATCATACTTGTTAGACTGGTCCAGATCTTTGGCCCAAGATAGAGTCAACAAAAACACTTAGGTGGATGGCCTGTGTGGGATCCACACTCTTCAGGGAAAAGAAAACTGAAAGCTCTACACTTTTCAGGCCCATTGAACCCTTGTCTCAGCAGAACTTTGAACATACCTTGCAGAGCCCTTATAAAATGCTTACTGCTGTCCCCTTCACCCAAGACAGTCCTTTTTCCTTAATGCTCCTCTGTCATACTCCTACACAACTAAAAGTGGCATATGAACCCCAAACTTCTTTTTTTCCCTTGGGGACAACCTGATAGCCATCCCTGAATGACACTTGGCCCTTGGCCTCAGCCTGGCTTGTTAGGTCACATGGTAATATCCTTAATTGTAATTTTCAAAAACTGAGGTCATTGTTATTTCAATTGTTTAAAAAGTTCACCAAGAAAAAATTCAGATAATTTTTAAGACATCAAAATACAGTCTTAGGAAACATAAAAAAGAGCTGCTTAGCAGAAATGTGTAAACAGGGCTTTGCATTCAGCTTCTGTAGTGCTAAGTTGTCACTGTGGTTGAAGATGGTAACACCTAGTTCTTCTGGCAGCTAACTTTATGTGTCTTCAGAAGAATTTGACATAAATTTTAGGTTAAAGAACGTTTACCTCTTGAAGTTTTATAGCACAAAAAGTGGTTGAAAGAACATGATAGGACTTTTCACTGAAGGCAAAGGTAGACTTTGACTCCCTGACATTTCTAGAAGGACTGAATGGGTTATTTTATCAATCACTACATTGCAAAGAACTATTTCTCTCTCTCTCTCTCTCTCTCTCTCTCTCTCTCTCTCTCTCTCTCTCTCTCTGTGTGTGTGCATATAATAAAAGAAAATCTTGAATGTGTCTACATCCTATAGGGCAGTAAAAACTGAACTCAATGTTTAAAGACAAATAGAATAAAAAGAAAAAAAAGATTCAGGGGACGAAGGAACCCTTGCACATGTTCATTCTGGATTACACCTGCACCTGGGATTGAACTCTGTCTCTCTAGCCACTCTGCCCAGACCCAGAGGCAGCTTGACTCCTAGGAGCTCTGACACACCTAGGATCTCAGGACCACAGGACCACAGGGCCACAGGGCCACAGGATCACAGGATCACAGCATCACAGCATCACAGGATCACAGGATAACAGGATCACAGGATCACAGGACTACAGGATCATAGAATCACAGAGATAGCTGGACCCCAAGGACATCTGATGCAACCAGAATCACAGGTTCAGAGGCTCACAAAGAGACAGGCTCCAGTCAAAGACAGCAAGGCTAGTTAGCATTAGAGATAGCCAGAAGGCAAAAGGCAAGCACAAGAGCATAAGCAACAGAAACTAGTGCTACTTGGCAACATCAGAACCCAGTTGCACCACCACAGAAAGCCCTGTATATCCTAACACACCTGAAAAGCAAGATTCAGATCTAAAATTCCATCTCGTGAAGATGATAGAGGATTTAAAGAAGGACATAAATAGGAGAGAGCTCACCTCTTGGACAGGTGGGTACTGCTGAGACTGTAGAGCAGGAGAGACCACCAATACTGCCCATCCCTGCCCACATCCCTGGCCCAAGAGGAAACTGTATAAGGCCTCTGGAAACAGGAAGATAGGGGCATTCAAGCTGCAGGTCCACAGCAGTCCAGAAACCACCCGGATCTAAAGGGACCCAGTCAACAGCTCCCTGAACCCAAATCCCATGGAAGAGAGAGAGCTAAGCCTTTAGAGGGGAAGACACACATGGGAAGCCAGAAGAACTAAGCCTTCAGGGGGGAAGACACACATGGGAAGCCAGAAGAGACTACACTCTGCCCACAGTTCTGACTCCAGAGGAAAACACCTAACGCCATCTGGGACCCCGGTGCACTGGGGCCCTGGAAAAGGGCAGGGCAGGCCCTTTTGATTGCTGCCCTCACAGAGAGCTCAAAAGCAGCCCCCCAGGAGCAACTTCAGCCCCAGGACCAGAGGTAAGACCAACTTTTATGCTCCAAGTGACCTGCCTGGTTGACTCAGGAAACACGCCCACAGGAACAGCTGAAGACCAGTAGACAGGAAAGACTACATGCCCAAAAGCAGAACACTCTGTTCCCATAACTGGCTGAAAGAAAACAGGAAAACAGGTCTACAGCACTCCTGACACACAGGCCTATAGGGCAGTCTAGCCACTGTCAGAAATAGCAGAACAAGGTAACACCAGAAACAACCTGATGGCGAGAGGCAAATGCAGGAACCCAAGCAACAGAAACCAAGACTACATGGCATCATCGGAGCCCAATTCTCCCACCAAAGCAAACATCGAATATCCAAACACACCAGAAAAGCAAGATCTAGATTTAAAATCATATTTGATCATGATGCTGGAGGACCTCAAGAAAGACATGAAGAACTCCCTTAGAGAAATGCAGGAAAACATAAATAAACAAGTAGAAGCCTATAGAGAGGAATCACAAAAATCCCTGAAAGATCCAGGAAAACACAGTCAAACAGGTGAAGGAATTAAAAATGGAAATAGAAGCAATAAAGAAAGCACAAAGGGAGACAACCCTAAATATAGAAAACCAAAGGAAGAAACAAGGAGCCATAGATACAAGAATCACCAACAGAATACAAGAGATAGAAGAAAGAATCTCAGGAGCAGAAGATTCCATAGAAATCATCCACACAACTGTCAAAGATAATGCAAAACGGAAAAAGCTACTGGCCCAAAACATACAGGAAATCCAGGACTCAATGAGAAGATCAAACCTAAGGATAACAGGTATAGAAGAGAGTGAAGACTCCCAGCTCAAAGGACCAGTAAATATCTTCAACAAAATCATACAAGAAAACTTCCCTACCCTAAGACACAGATGCACATAAACATACAAGAAGCCTACAGAACTCCAAATAGATTGGACCAGAAAAGAAACTCCTCCAGTCACATAATAGTCAAAACACCAAATGCACAAAATAAAGAAAGAATATTAAAAGCAGGAAGGGAAAAAGGTCAAGTAACATATAAAGGCAGACCTATCAGAATCACACCAGACTTCTCATCACAGATTATGAAAGCCAGAAGATCCTGGACAGATGTCATACAGACCCTAAGAGAACACAAATGCCAGCCCAGGTTACTGTATCCTGCAAAACTCTCAATTAACATAGATGGAGAAACCAAGATATTCCATGACAAAAACAAATTTACACAATATCTTTCTACAAATCCAGCACTACAAAGGATAATAAATGGTAAAGCCCAACATAAGGAGGCAAGCTATACCCTAGAAGAAGCAAGAAACTAATCATCTTGGCAACAAAACAAAGAGAAGAATAGCACACAAACATAACCTCACATTCAAATATGAATATACCAGAAAGCAATAATCAGTATTCCTTAATATATCTCAGCATCAATGGTCTCTCCAAAAAAAAAGACATAGATTAACAAACTGGATATGCAATGAGGACTCTGCCTTCTGCTGCCTACAGGAAACATACCTCAGAGACAAAGACAGACACTACCTCAGAGTGAAAGGCTGGAAAACAATTTTCCAAGCAAATGGTCTGAAGAAGCAAGCTGGAGTAGCCATTCTAATATCGAATAAAATCGATTTTCAAACAAAAGTCATCAAAAAAGATAAGAAAGGACACTTCATATTCATCAAAGGAAAAATCCACCAAGATGAACTCGCAATCCTAAATATCTAAATACAAAAATCCAAATACAAGGGCATCTACAGACATAAAAAAAACCTTACTAAAGCTCAAAGCAGACATTGCACCTCACACAATAATAGTAGGAGATTTCAACACCCCACTCTCATCAATGAACAGATCATGGAAACAGAAATTAAACAGAGACATAGACAGACTAAGAGAACTCATGAACCAAATAGACTTAACAGATATTTATAGAAGATTCTATCCTAAAACAAAAGCATGTATCTTCTTCTCACCACCTCATAGTACTTTCTCCAAAATTGACTACATAATCGGTCATAAAACAGGCTTCAACAGATACAGAAAGTTAGAAATAATCCCATGTGTCCTATCAGACCACCACGAGCTAAAGCTGGTCTTCAATAACAGTAAGGGAAGAACGCCCACATATACATGGAAGTTGAACAATGCTCTACTCAATGATAACCTGGTCAAGGAAGAAATAAAGAAAGAAATTAAGGACTTCTTAGAATTTAATGAAAATGAAGGTACAACATACCCAAACTTATGGGACACAATGAAAGCTGTGCTAAGAGGAAAACTCATAGCTCTGAGTGCCTGCAGAAAGAAACAGGAGAGAGCATGTATCAGCAGCATGACAGCACCCCTAAAAGCTCTAGAACTAAAAGAAGCAAATACACCCAGGAGGAGTAGAAGGCAGGAAATAATCAAACTCAAGCTGAAATCAACCAAGTAGAAACAAAAAGGACTATACAAAGAATCAACAGAACCAAAAGCTGGTTCTTTGAGAAAATCAACAAGATAGCTAAACCCTTAGCCAGACTCTAACCAGAGAGGCACAGAGAGTGTGTCCAAATTACCAAAATAAGAAATGAAAAGGGAGATATAACAACAGAATCTGAGGAAATTAAAAAAAATCATCAGCTCCTACTACAAAAGCCTATATTCAACAAAACTTGAAAATCTGCTGGAAATGGACAATTTCCTAGATAGATATCAGGTACCGAAGTTAAATCAGGAACAGATAAACCATTTATACAACCCCATAACTCTTAAAGAAATAGAAATAGTCATTAAAGGTCTCCCAACCAAAAAGAGCCCAGGTCCAGATGGGATCAGTGCAGAATTCTATCAGACCTTCATAGTAGACCTCATACCAATACTATCCAAACTATTCCACAAAATTGAAACAGATGGAGCGCTACCGAATTCCTTCTATGAAGCCACAATTACTCTTATACCTAAACCACACAAAGACCCAACAAAGAAAGAGAACTTGAGAACAATTTCCCTTATGAATATCGATGCAAAAATACTCAATACAATTCTTACAAACCAAATCCAAGAACACATCAAAACAATCATCCACCATGATCAAGTAGGCTTCATCCCAGGCATGCAGGGATGGTTTAATATATGGAAAACCATCAACGTAGTCCACTATATAAACAATCTGAAAGAACAAAACCACCTGACCATTTCATTAGATGCTGAGAAAATATTTGACAAAATTCAACACCCCTTCATGATAAAAGTCCTGGAAAGAATAGGAATTCAAGGCCCATACCTAAACATAGTAAAGGCCATGCACCGCAAACCAGTAGCTAGCTTTAAACTAAATGGAGAGAAACTTGAAGCAATCCCACTAAAATAGGGCCTAGGCAAGGCTGCCCACTCTCTCCCTACTTATTCAATATAGTTCTTGAAGTTCTAGCCAGAGCAATCAGACAACAAAAGGAGATCAAGGGGATACAGATCAGAAAAGAAGAAGTCAAAATATCACTATTTGCAGATGATATGATAGTATATTTAAGTGATCCCAAAAGTTCCACTAGAGAACAACTAAACCTGATAAACACTTTCAGCAAAGTGGATGGGTATAAAATTAACTCAAATAAATCAGTAGCCTTCCTCTACACAAAAGAGAAACTAGCTGAGAAATAAATTAGGGAATGACATCCTTCATAATAGTCCCAAATAATATAAAATACCTTGGTGTGACTTAAACAAAGCAAGTGAAAGATCTGTATGATAAGAACTTCAAGCCTCTGAAGAAGGAAATTGAAGAAGATCTCAGAAGATGGAAAGATCTCCCATGCTCATGGATTGGCAGGATTAATATAGTAAAAATGGCCATTTACCAAAAGCAATCTACAGATTCAAGGCAATCCCCATCAAAATACCAATTCAATTATTGATAGAGTTAGCAGAACAATTCGCAAATTCATCTGGAATAATAAAAAACCCAGAATAGCTAAAACTATCCTCAACAATAAAAGGACTTCTGGGGGAATCCCTATTGCTTAACTCAAGCAGTATTACAGAGCAATAGTGATAAAAACTGCATGGTATTGGTACAGAGACAGACAGATAGACCAGTGGAATAGAATTGAAGACCCAGAAATGAACCCACACACCTATGTTCACTTGATTTTTGACAAAGGAGCTAAAATCATCCAATGGAAAAAAGATAGCATTTTCAGCAAATGGTGCTGGTTCAACTGGAGGTCAGCATGTAGAAGAATGCAGATTGAAACATGCTTATCACCCTGTACAAAGCTTAAGTCCAAGTGGATCAAGGACCTCCACATCAAACCAGATACACTCAAACTAATAGAAGAAAAACTAGGGAAGCATCTGGAACACATGGGCACTGGAAAAAATTTCCTGAACAAAACACCAATGGCTTATGCTCTAAGATCAAGAATCGACAAATGGGATCTCATAAAACTGCAAAGCTTCTGTAAGGCAAAGGACATTGTTGTGAGGACAAAACGACAACCAACAGATTGGGAAAAGATTTTTACCAATCCTACAACAGATAGAGGGCTTATATCCAAAATATACAAAGGACTCAAGAAGCTAGACTGCAGGGAGACAAATAACCCTATTAAAAATGGGGTTCAGGGGTTGGGGATTTAGCTCAGTGGTAGAGCGCTTGACTAGCAAGCTCAAGGCCCTGGTTTTGGTCCTCAGCTCCAAAAAAAATGGGGTTGAGAGCTAAACAGTTAATTCACAGCTGAGGAATGACGAGTGGCTGAGAAACACCTAAAGAAATGTTCAGCATCTTTAGTCATAAGGGAAATGCAAATCAAAACAACCCTGAGATTTCACCTCACACCATCAGAATGCCTAACATCAAAAACTCAGGAGACAGCAAATGCTGGTGAGGATATGGAGAAAGAGGAACACTCCTCCATTGTTGGTGGGATTGAAGACTGGTACAACCATTCTGAAATCAGTCTGGAGGTTGCTCAGAAAATTAGACATTGAACTACCTGAGGACCCAGCTAAACCTCTCTTGGGCATATACGCAAAAGATGCTCCAACATATAACAATGACACATGCTCCACTATGTTCACAATAACCTTTTTTATAATAGCCAGAAACTGGTAAGAACCCAGATGCCCTTCAACGGAGGAATGGATACAGAAAATATGGTACAGCTACACAATGCAATATTACTCAGCTATCAAAAACAATGACTTTATGAAATTCCTAGGCAAATGGATGGACGTGGAAAATACCATCCTGAGTGAGGTAACCCAATCACAGAAAAACACACATGGTATGCACTCATTGATAAGTGGCTATTAGCCCAAATGCTTAAATTACCCTAGATGCATAGAACACCTGAAACCCAAGAAGGATGACCAAAATGGGAATGCTTCACTCCTTCTTTAAAAGGGGAACAAAAATACCCTTTGGAGGGAATAGGGAGACAAAGTTTAGAACAGAAGCAGAAGGAACACCCATTCAGAGCCTGCCACACATGTGGCCCATACATATACAGCCACCCAATTAGACAAGATGGATGAAGCCAAGAAGTGCAGGCCGACAGGATCCGTATGTAGATCTCTCCTGAGAGACACAGCCAGAATACAGCAAATACATACACGAATGCCATCATTAAACTACTGAACTGAGAATGAAACCCCTGTTGAATGAATCAGAGAAAGGACTGGAAGAGCTGAAGGGGCTCGAGACCCCATATGAACAACAATGCCAACCAACCATACCTTCCAGGGACTAAGCCACTTCCCAAAGACTATACATGGACTGACCTTGGGCTCCAACCTCATAGGAAGCAATCAATAGCCAAGTAAGAGCACCAGTGGAAGGGGAAGCCCTTTGTTCTGCCAAGACTAAACCCTGAGTGAACGTGATTGTTGGAGGGAGGGTGGTAATGGGGGGAAGATGAGGAGGGGAACACCCATAGAGAAGGGGAGGGGGAGAGGTTACAGGGATGTTGGCCCAGGAACAGGAAAAGGGAATAACAATCAAAATGTAAATAAGAAATACCCAAATTGATAAAGATGAGACAAAAAAAGGACATAAATAACTCCATTAAAGAAAAACAGGAGAAAACAGGTAAACACGTAGAAGCCCTTAAAGAGGAAACAAAAATATCTTAAAGAAATACTGGAAAGCACAATCAAACAGGTGAAGGAATTGAACAAAAATCATCCAGGATATAAAAATGAAAATAGAAACATTAAAGAAAGCACAAAAGGAGACAACACTGGAGATGGAAAACCTAGAAAGAGATCAGGAGTCATAGATGCAATCATCACCAATAGAATTCAAGAGATAGAAGATTTTAACACAATGGTCAAAGAAAACACACACACAAAAAAGCAAAAAGTTCCTAACTCAAAATATTCAAGAACTCCATGATACAGTGAAACGACCAAACCTAAGAATAATAGGTATAGAAGAAAGTGAAGATGCTCAACTCAAAGGGGCAGTAAACATCTTCAACAAAATTATAGAAGAAAACTTCCCTCAACTAAAGAAAGAGCTGCCCACAAACATACAAGAAGCCTATAGAACACCTTACAGATTGGACCAGAAAAGAAATTCCTCCCATCATATAATAATCAAAACACTAAATGCACAAACAAAGCAAGACTATTAAAAGCTGTAATGGAAAAAGGTCATGTAACATATAAAGGCAGACCTATCAGAATTATACTAGATTTCTCAACAGAGACTCTAAAAGTCAGAAGATTTGGGGCAGGTGTAATACAGATCCTAAGAGAACAAAAATGTCAGCTCAGGCTACTGTAGCCAGCCAAACACTCAATTATCATAGATGGAGAAAACAAAATATTCCATGACAAACCCGAATTTAAATAATATCTTTCCATTAATGCAGCCCTCAGAGGATAAAAGTAGGAAAACTCCAACATAAGGAGGGAAACTACACCCATGAAAAAGCAGGAAATTAATCTTCTCACAACAAACCCAAAAGGAGATAGCCATAAAAACATAATTCCACCTCTAACAACAAAAATAACAGGAAGCAACAATCATAGGTCCTTAAAATCTCTCAACATCAGTGGACTCAATTCTCCAATAAAAAGGCATAGATTGGATATGTAAAATGGGTTCAGCATTTTGCTGCATACTGGCATTGCATTTCAGTGGCAAAGACAGACACAACCTCAAAGTAAAAGACTGAAAAGAAGTTTTCCAAGCAAATGGTCCCATGAAACAAGCTGAAGTAGCAATTCTAGTATCCAATAAAATAGACTTTCAACCAAAAGTTATCAAAAAAGGTGGGGAAGGCCACTTCATAGGGAAAAAAATCCACCAAGATGAACTCTCAATTCTGAATATCTATATTCCCAAATGCAAAGGCATCTACATTTGTAAAAGAAACATTATTAAAGCTCAAAGCACAGATTGAACCTCATACAATAATTGTGGGAGAATTCAACACCCCACTCTCAATGGACAGATCATGGAAACAGAGATAAACTAAACAGAGATACAATGAAACTAACAGATGCTATGAACCAAATGGATTTAACAGATAACTACAGAACATTTCACCCTAAAACAAACGAATATACTTTCTTAGTCCCTCATGGTTCCCTCTCCCAAACTGACCATATAATTGGTCACAAAACAAGCCTCAACAGATTCAAAAAGTTTGAAATAATCTTATGCATCCTATCATGTCACCACAGACTAAGGCTGGTCTTCAATAACGACAAAACCAACATGAAGCTCATATACATATAACAGCTTAACAACTCTTTACTCAGTGATAATTTGGTTAGGGAAGAAATAAAGAAAGAAATTAAAAACTTTTTAGAATTTAATGAAAATGAAGGCACAACATTCCCAAACATATTGGAAACAATGAAAGCAGTGCTAGCTCTGAGTGCCTCATAGAGAAATTAGAGAAAGCATACATAGACAGCTTAACAGCACATCTGAAAGCTCTGGAACAAAAAGAAGCAAATCCACACAAGAGGAATAGAAGGCAAGAAATAATCAAACTCAGGACTGAAACCAACCAAGTAGAAACAAAGAGAACTATACAAAGAATCAACAAAATCAGGAGCTGGTTCTTTGAGAAAATCAACAAGATAGATAAACCCTTAGCCAGGCTAACCAGAGGGTACAGGGACATTGTCCAAATTAACAAATTCAGAAATGAAAAGGGAGGCATAACAACAGAAACCGAGTAAATCCAAAAAAATCATCAGATCCTACAACAAAACCCTATATGCAACAAAACTGGGAAATCTGGATGAAATGGACAATTTTCTAGACAGAGATCAGGTACCAAAGTTACATCAGGATCAGATATACTATCTAAAAGTCACATAACCCCTAAGGAAATAGAAGCCGTCATTGTCATTAGAATCTAAAAAAAAAAGGCCCAGGGCCAGATAGTTTAGTGCAGAATTCTATCAGATCTTCAAAGAGGACCTAATACCAATACTTTTCAAACTATTTTGCAAAATAGAAACAGAAGGAACACTATCCAATTCCTTCTACAAAGCCACAATTATGCTCATACTTCAACCACACAAGGACCAACACAGAAAGAGAACATCATCAGACCAATTTCTGTTATGAATATTGATGTGAAAAAAGATTCAATAAGATTCAGCAAACCAAATCCAAGAACACATCAAAACGATCATACATCATAATCAAGTAGGCTTCATCCCCGGGATGCAGGGATGGTTCAACCACAGAAATCCATTAATGTAATCCACCATATAAATAAACTCAAAGAAAAAACACATGATCATCTCATTAGATGTTGAAAAACCTCTGACAAAATTCAATACCCTTTCATCTTAAAAGTTTTGGAGAGATCAAGAATTCAAGGTCCATATCTAAACATAATTAAAACAATATACAGCAAACAAATAGCCAACATCAAACTAAATGGAGAGAAGCTTGAAGTAATACCACTAAAATCAGAGACAAGACAAGGCTGTCCACTCTTCCCATATCTATTCAACATAGTCCTCAAAGTTCTTATCAGAGCAATTAGGCAACAAAAGGAGATCAAAAGGATACAAATTGGAAAGGAGGAAGTCAAGAAATCACTATTTGTGGATGATATGATAGTATACATAAATGACTCCAAAAAAATTCCACCAAAGAACTCCTACAGCTGATAAACAAGTTCATCTGGAATAACAAACCCAGGATAGCAAAAACCATTCTCAACAATAAAAGAACTTTTGGGGGAATCACCATCCCTTAACTCAAGCTGTATTAAAGAACAATAGTGATAAAAAAACACACACACACACACACATGGTACTGGGTCTGGTATGTAGATCAATGGAATAGAATTGAAGGTCCAGAAATAAACTCACACACCTATGGTCACTTGATCTTTGACTGAAAAATCAAAACCATCCAGTGGAAAAAAGACAGCAGTTTCAACAAATGGTGCTGGTTCAACTAGCAGTCGACTTGTAGAAGAGTGCAAATGACTCCATTCTTATCTCCTTGTACAAATCTCAAGTCTAAGTGGATCAAAGACCTCCACATAAAATCAGATACAGTGAATCTAATTGAAGAGAAAGTGGGAAAGAACCTTGAACATATCGGCACAAGGGAAAATTTTCTGAACAGAGCACCAATGGCTCATGCTTTAAGACCACAATTGACAAATGGTACCTCATAAAATTGAACCCTTTTGTAAGGCCATGGACACTGTCAATAGGACAAAATGTTAACCCACAGATTGGAAAAAAAATTCTTTACCTCCTACCTCTAATAGAGGGCTAATATCCAAAATATATAAGGAGTTCAAGAAGTTAGACTCCGGAGAACCAAATAACACTATTAAAAATGGGGTACAGAGCCAAACAAAGACTTCTCAAGTAAGGAGTCTTGAATAGCTGAGAAATACTTAAAGAAATGTTCAACATCCTTAGTCGTCAGGGAAATGCAAATCAAAATGACCCTGAGATTCCACCTCACACCAATCATATAATGTCTAAGATTAAAAACTCAGGTGACAGCAGATGCTGGCAAGGTTGTGGAGAAAGAAGAACACTCCTCCATTATTGGTGGCACTGCAAGCCAGTAAAACCACTTTGGAAATCAATCTGGTGGTTCCTCAGAAAATTGGAAATAGTTCTCTTCCTGAAGTCCCAGCTATACCACTACTAGGCATATGTCCAAAAGATGCTCCAATATATAACAAGGACACATGCTCCACTATGTTTATAGCAGTCTTATTTATAATAGCCAAAAGCTTGAAAGAACCCAGATATCCCTCAACAGAGGAATGGATACAGAAATTGTGGTACATTTACACAATGGAGTATTACTCAGCTATTAAAGATAATGACTTCATGAAATTCACAGGCAAATGGATGGAACTAGAAAATATCATCCTTAGTGAGGTAATCCAGATACAAAAGAACACACATGGTATGTACTCACTGATAAGTGGATTTTAGCCCCAAACGCTCAGAATACCCATGATACAACTCACAAACCATATGCAGCTTCTGAAAAAGGAAAGCTAAAGTGTAGATGCTTCAGTTCTACATAGAATGGGGAATGAAATAACCCCAGGAGGTAGAGGGAAGTAGGGAGGGACCTGGGAGAGAGAGAGAGGAGGGGGTGGGAAAAGGGAGGAGGCAGGAACAGATATTGGTAGGGACAGGAGAGAAGTACAGAGATTCAGAAAATTGAATAAAAACTTGTAGCAGTTGGGGATTGGGAACTGGGGGTAGCCACTAGAAAGTTCCAGACTCCAGGGAAGCCAGATGCTCCCAGGAGCCAATGGCTATGACTCTATCCAAAATACTGAACAAAGGGAAGAGAGAATCTGTAGAAAACACCTTCAGTAGATACATATGATCCCCAGTTGAGAGATGGGGCCACCCACACATCTTAAAATTTTTAACCCAGAAATGTTCCTGTCCAAAGGAAAGACGGAAAAAATTGGAACAGAGACAGAAAGAAAGGCCATCCAGAGACTGCCCCACTTAGTGATCTACAGACACCAAACTTCCACACTCTTGCTGATGCCAACAAGTGCTTGTTGACAGGAGCCTCGTATGGCGGTTCCCTGAGAGGTTCTACCAGTACCTGACCAATACAGATGAACTTACTTACAGCCATCCATCGGACTGGGCCCAGAGACGCCAATAGAAGAGCAGGTGGAAGAGCTGAAGGAACTGAAGGGGATTTGCAACCCCATAAGGAGTAAAATATCAACTACCTGGACCACCCAGAGCTTCCAGGGACTAAACCAACAACCAAAGAGTATACATGGAGGGACCCAGGACTTTAGATACATATGTAGCAGAGGATGCCCTTATTTGACATCAATGGAAGGGGAGGGAGGCTTGATGCCCCAGCATACGGGAATCCTAGAGGGGTGAGGTGGGAGTGGATGAAAAAGACAAAGGAGAGGATGGAGGGGGGTTGGATGGGGAGGCTTGTGTGTGTGTGGGTAACTGGGAAGGGGGATATCATTTGAAATGGAAACAAATAAAATGATTAATAAAAAAAAAGAGGAACCCTTTTCGCCAAGATGGCGCCGAAAGCAAAGAAGGAAACTCTGGCCCCTCTCAAAGCTGAAGCCAAAGCAAGGGCTTCGAAAGCTCAGAAGGCAGTGCTGAAAGGTGTCCACAGCCACAGAAAGAAGGTTTGAACGTCATCCACTTTCTGGCGGCCCAAGACCCTGCGGCTCCGGAGGCAGCCAAAACATCCTCGAAAGAGTGCACCCAGAAGAAACAAGCTTGACTCCTATGCTATCAACAAATTTCCACTGACCACCGAGTCGGCCATGCAGAAAATAGAGGACAATAACATGCTTGTGTTCATTGTGGATGAAAGGCCAACAAGCACCAGATCAAAACAGGCCATTAAGAAGCTCTATGACATTGATGTGGCCTGACAGAGAGAAGAAGGCAGTGTATGTTCACTTGACTCCTGATGATGACGCTCTAGATGTTGCCAACAAGATTGGGATCATCTAAAGTGAATCCAGATGGTTAATTCTAAATATATACTTTTTTCCACCATAAAAAAAAAGAGGACATAAAGTTGGGAGGTAGGGAAAGAGGGGTGATCTGGGAGAAATTTGGGGATGGAGTAAATACAATCAAAACACACTGCAGGAAATTCTCAAAGAATTACTAAAATTTCTGTTTTTCTCTTTTAAAAATTTTATTAGTCATTCCATTTGTTTATATCTCAAATAATATCCCTCTTCCATGTTACTCATCCACAACCCCCCATCCCACATTGACCTCTCCCTTTGCTTGTATGAGGGTGCTCACCCACCCACTCACTACTGCCCCACTGCTCCAGCATCCCCCTATGCTGGTGCATCAAACCTCCACAGGTCCAAGGGCCTCCCCTCCCATTGATGTCAGACAAAGCCATTCTCTGCCACATATGTAGCTGGAGCCATGGATCCCTCTTGTACACTCTTTGGTTTGTGGTCTAGTCCCTGGGAGCAACTGTGGTCCAGCCAGCCAACATTATTTTTATGGGATTGTAATCCCCCTCTGCTCCTTCAGTCCTTCTGCCAGCTGCCCACCTGGGTGCCAGAGCTTAGTCTGATGGTTGGCTCCAAGCATCTGCATCTGCATTGGTTAGGGGCTGGCAGAGACTCCTAGGGAACAGCTACACCAGGTTGCTGGCATCAAGCTCCTCTTGGCAACAGCAACAGTGGGGTTTGGTGTCTGCAGACTGGATAGATCCCTAGGTGAGGCGGTCCCCGGATGGCCCTTCCTTCAGTCTTTGCTCCCTTTTTTGCCCCTGTCATTCCTTTGGACAAGAACATTTAAAGAAATTTTAATTTTAAAAGGATATAGGAAAAGATAATCATTCAAAAATGAATATCCTCTCCATACAAGAGAATGAAGTCAGTTTATGGTTGATGAGTTCAAAGAAACACATACCAGGGCAGGGCAGGAGATTTGAAGTCCGTTATGCAGTGCATACATAGAATACAAAATATAGAATGCGATTTTTATGAATGAAATCCTGTTTCTTAGTCATCTCATATTTGCTCTTTGAAGGATCTGGTTTTGGAAGATACTAGCTTCTTTAGAAATCTTGCTAGTTCTAAAAGCTAAGAGACTTGGGGCCGAGGAGTTGGAATGAAGGATAATGTAGTTGCTGCACAAGTATGAAAACCAGAGTGCAAATTCCTGGTACCCATGTAAGGGCTGGGCAGTTGTGTTAGTTTGCTTTCTATTGCTTTTATAAAGATTATAGCCAAAAGTGATTTGGAGAGGAAAAGATTTATTAGGTTTACACATTCTAGTCACAGCCCACTTCTGAGGGATACTGCCCTGGTTATCATTTTATTACTGTGAAGAGACACCATTTCTAAGTTGACATTTACAAAGAAAAGCATTTAACTGGGTCCTTTTTTTTACAGTTTTATAGGGTTAGTATATTGTTTTCATGGTGGGGAGCAGACACGCATGGCCCTGGAGCAATTGCTGAGAGCTTTATATCCTGATCCTCAGGCAGCAGAAAGAAAGAGCAATATTGGACATGGTATAGACGTTTGAAATCTCAAAGCAATACACTTCCTTCAATAAGGCCACACATCCCAATCCTTCCAAATAGTTCACCAATTAGGGACTAAGTTTGCCAATATATGAAGGCATTCTCATTCAGATACCACAGAAGTCAAGGCCAGAATCAAGCAGGTCAAAACCTGGAGGCAGAAACTGAGGCAGAGACTGTTGGAGGAATGCTTGCTGGCTTGTTCATTTCCTTCCTTCCTTCCTTCCTTTTCCTACCTTCCTTCCTTCTTTCCTTTTCCTACCTTCCTTCCTTCCTTCCTTCCTTTCTTTCTTTCTTTCTTTCTTTCTTTCTTTCTTTCTTTCTTTCTTTCTTTCTTCTTTTCTTTCTTTCTGGAAGGAACAGTGTTCAAACAACTTTATTCTTTCTCCTATGGCTTATATATCCCAGCAAAGTCTTTCAAGCAGTATAAAATTACAATGTGTTTACATTTTAGTTTTCTTCTAGTGAATAAGTACGAAAAAACAGCATGTTCCCAAGTATTGTTACAAGAAATAACATTACATAGTACAGGTAAATAAAACAAATTATTCCCAAGAACCCATGTACATTCATAGCTAAGCAAGTTGTTATAGATTTAAAAACTGTAAGCAAGCAAGATAATTTTCTCAGCCAGTCCCTCTTACTGCAGGCGGCAATTTTTGGTTACAAAGAAAGGATTATTTTACTATCTATCTTTAAAAGTAATCTTATAAGAATCTTAATAGAATCAAAATCTAAATTTTTATATAAAAGTCAGTCATATCTACTTTAAATCCTCAAAATGCATCTCTACTCATCAGCAGTTCTTATTAAGTCACATCAGAAAGCTGACTGATAGCAAAAGTGGGTATAAGAAATTAGTCATCACAGTCCAGCCTCAGTGAGAGTCACGCCAGCCAGTGCTTCCATTGTTCTTGTCCCCTAACCATAAAATGTTCCTAGCTTAATTATTAAGAGTGTGCCTTTCTGAACTTCAAATTGCTCCCTAAGATTTTCTTCATTAGAGTTAGTAGCAAAAACACCTTGACTTAAGTATTGTATGTTTTAAGAATGTTAGCAGTTGGGGTTGGGGATTTAGCTCAGTGATAGAGCGCTTGCCTAGGAAGCGCAAGGCCCTGGTTCGGTCCCCAGCTCAAAAAAAAAAAAAGAACCAAAAAAAAAAAAAAAAAAAAAGAATGTTGGCAGTGTGGATGTTATCTCCATGATCATTTATTTAGCTTTATTAGATTTTTATGAGTTTCCAGTATATGATATACATCTCAGAACTAATGTTTTAAAAGAAACTAAAAATGTCTCCATCCCTGTTAAAATTTATCTTAATGACATTGAGAGTAGTTGTTCGGTTCACATCTATGATTTTATTATCGGAACTATTTTCTAGCTGTTTATATTCACTTTATTGGAAACACCTTCCTCTAGGTTATGTGTGATCATTGTGACAACAGGTATTATTGAAAAGACCAAACATAACTGGACGTGGCTCTTCGTGCCTGTGACCTTATCACTCTGAATAATAAAGCACCAAGATTTTGAGGTTTTGGCCAGACCAGACTACACAAGGATGTCCAGGTGTAAGGAGGCTACACAGTAAGACTGTATTAAAATGCTCTAGCAAAGCAGTACAAAGCTATATTTATAGCTACTCAAGAGACGAAATCAGGATGATTGCAAATTTGCGGCCAGTCTGAGTGGTTTGTTCATTTCTTAGCCTGCTTTCTTATACAAATTACCAGTACAGGGAGGGCTTTGCCAATTATGGATTGGACCCTCCCACATTAGTCATCAATCAAGAAAATGCTCCACAACAGAAGTTCCCCTCTTCTCAATGACCCCTGCTCATGCCTAGTTGACAAAAACAAAACAAAACAAAACAAAACAAAACAAAACAAAACAACCTTAACCAGCACGTGTCCCATTTGTAATTCCATTCCTCTGAAGCTAGAGATAGAGTTCTCCATGAGCAAGCTGGCTAGCTACACTAGCTGAGTTGGCAATTTCTGAGCCCAAATGAATGACTCTGTCTCAATATACAAGGTAGAGGGTAATTAAGGAAGATACCTGACATCAACTTCTGGGCTTCACATGCACAAACACACACACACACACACACACACACACACACACACACACACACATACACACACACACACACACACACACAGAGAGCATGTGAGCTTGCTTTACAAACTATAAATGCAAAAATAATATGGCTATTTTATTCAATAATGCAAGTGAGATAAATGATTTTAATTAAAAAAGGTTTTCTTCTTGTAAAAACCGTCAGTAAATGCTTTGGATGAAAACATGGTAAGAAGTTCTGCATCTGATCCACCTGCCAAGGGAAAAAAGCCCAGGGAGGGCTCAGCTTTCTTTTCAGTCTTGTATTTTGTTGGGGGTGTGTTTGGTTGCTTGTTAGAACCCGAGAGATCTTCAGAGAGTGCTGCAGAGCAATCTAAAACCCAGAAGTGTGAACACAGATGGTCACCATTTATATATTAGCTTATATAACACCAGGAAGTATGTAGCTAGGGTCTCTTCCTTGTAATGCCGTTATGATTTAACTACATGACCACGACAAAGAAGCCTAGTATACCACTACCATTTCCCCAGCAGCCTACACAAGCATTTAGATCATTGCATGAATGTGTGGGAGGACACCAATTCACCTTGAGTCAAAAGACTAGGAACAGAGTCTTTCTTTGTACTCTAGGGTTAAGCTTTACTGCACATTACCTCTTAATCTGCTTTTTTGGTTATGTGTGTCTGCTTCTTTGTTGTTATGATGAAACATTTACCAAAAAACAACTCGGCAAGGAAATGTTTTAATAATTTATGCTTCCCGGTATCAGGTAACAGTTCATCACTGAGGGAAGTCAGTGCAAGAACTCCAGAGACCACAGAAGAGTACTGATTTATCTATGTGGTTTGCCCACTTGCCCTTCTTATAGCCCTGGGACCATCCACCCAGTTGTAGGACCAGCTACAGTCATCTGGGCCCTCCTATATCAATCACTAATCAAGAAAATAGCAGCATTTAGATCATTTAGACTTGCTGATAAGCTAATATAATGGAGGTATTTTCTCAAATGAACTTTTTTGCTTCCCCCATGAGTCTAACTTGTAGGTTGACATGAAAATCCCCCTCCCATTAG
Organism: Rattus rattus; assembly: GCF_011064425.1. Lineage (NCBI taxonomy): Eukaryota > Metazoa > Chordata > Mammalia > Rodentia > Muridae > Rattus > Rattus rattus. Next base: position 12,975,635 of record NC_046158.1, read on the forward strand.
AGGATGGATCAGGATAACAGTGTTCATGTAAGAAGGAAGGGCTTTGAAAGCTAGAATGGTGGAAACGAAGGCTCTGCTCTGCTTGGGAAGCAGCACCCATTATAAGACTGACCTTAATGTACTACAGTCATCTCAAAATCAGTGATGAAGGTTTTCCCAAGTTCTTGGGTCAAAACGAGTGGGCAGCTCCCTTTGGAGCAGACAGCAATGAACCAACCAGGGAAGGCTGCAGACTCGAATGTAGAGGTTGTACCACTCTTCTTGTGATAGAAGAGAGAGGCTTTTACAGGTTCCTTCTGGTGGTACATATCCAGTATGTTCCCTTCCTGGTGGGCGAGAAAGAGATCCCGGGAAGAAATGTTATCACAGGAACTCTTCACTTGTTTTTAACATCAGTTTCCACCTTTTAAAGCAGCCTGGAGACTTCTGTTTCTTGTTTTTTGTTTTTTTTTTCTTTTTTTTCCGGAGCTGGGGACCGAACCCAGGGCCTTGTGCTTGCTAGGCAAGTGCTCTACCACTGAGCTAAATCCCCAACCCCGAGACTTCTGTTTCTTATTAGAGAATCACATACTCCAAATACATGTTAAGAGTGTAGCAGAAACATTAGGACACAAAATTTCAATTTTGTTTGCATTTTCAATGTTTTGAGACAAATTTTCTCTGGGTAACCTCAATGCTAAGATCAGAGGCAAGTGCCACCATATCCAGCTGTTTCTTCCTCTCCCCTACCCCTCTCCCCTTCCCCTCTCCCCTTCCCCTCCCCCTCTACTTTATAGACCAGAATAGCTTCGAACTCAGAGATCTGCCTGCTTCTGTCTCCCAGTTGCTGGGATTAAAGATGTTCAATGAATTTTTACATAATAGCATAAATACAATTGACTTTGCAAAATTTCTTTAGCACTGTGGACATCTTTACTGTCAGGGGCTATCCTTTCATGTGTTATAGGTTCCTCCCCGTCAGCAGTATTCCTGCTCTTCACTCACATTCTTGTCTCCAATTTTATTGGGCTTGGTTTATAGTTCCAGTGGCTTAGTCCATTATCATCATGGTGAGTTTGCCCATAAGTGCAGGCAAAGCAAGAGAAGAAGCAAAGGCTACCTACCAGGCCATGCTGAGAAAAAAGCTTAGGGCAAAGGGGACGTCCAAACTAAGAGACCACCTGTCCTCCGAGCAGGGGCCAATACAGTCACCACCTTGGTGGTGAACAAGAAGGCTCAGCTGATAGTCATTGCCCATGATGTAGACCCCATTGGGCTGGTGGTTTTCCTACCTGTCCTGTATCGAAAGATGGGGGTGCCATTCTGCACCATCAAGGGAAAGGTCAGGCTGCAGTGCCTGGTCCACAGGAAGACATGAACCATTGTTGCCTTCACACAGGTGAACTCGGAAGACAAGGGAGCTCTGGCTAGGCTGGTGGAAGCTATTAGGACCAATTATAATGACAGATGTGACGAGATCCGCTACCACTGGGGAGGCAACGTCCTGGGTCCTAAGTCTGTGGCTCCCATTGCCAAGCTGGAAAAGGCAAAGGCTAAAGAACTCGCCACTAAACTGGGTTAAATGTACATTAAGTTTTTTTAAAACATAAATATGACTATAAAATTTAAAAAGAAATTCATTATTTTTTTGTTTAGTCATAAAACTGAGCATCTGTCTATGACTATTAATCGAAAGGGTCAAGATAATCAATCATTATGGTGCCCAGAGGTCTAGTTTAAATTGCATCATTATAATATTTTTTTTTAATAATGGAGAGTCACTAAGATGCCCATTGCAGAGATTTATATATTTTTTCACAAAAAATTATCAGTGAAATTTTGTCTAGAAATTTTGTCTTCCACTCTGTGACAATTGAAATATCCTTGTTTTTTAACCTTGGCCGGCCAGCCTAGCTTAGCTGGTGAGCTCCAGATTTGGTGAGAGATCCTAGCTTAGCTGGTGAGCTCCAGATTTGGTGAGAGATCCTAGCTTAGCTGGTGAGCTCCAGATTTGGTGAGAGATCCTAGCTTAGCTGGTGAGCTCCAGATTTGGTGAGAGATCCTAGCTTAGCTGGTGAGCTCCAGATTTGGTGAGAGATCCTAGCTTAGCTGGTGAGCTCCAGATTTGGTGAGAGATCCTATCTTAAAAATGATATGGAGCGAGATGAAGGAAGGCATTCAGTGTCAATCTGATTTGCACACACACATGCACACATAGACCCAAGCCCACACATGTGTACACACAGACATTCAGTGTCAATCTGATTTGCACACACACATGCACACGTAGACCCAAGCCCACACATGTGTACACACAGACATTCAGTGTCAATCTGATTTGCACACACACATGCACACATAGACCCAAGCCCACACATGTGTACACACAGACATTCAGTGTCAATCTGATTTGCACACACACATGCACACATAGACCCAAGCCCACACATGTGTACACACAGACATTCAGTGTCAATCTGATTTGCACACACACATGCACACATAGACCCAAGCCCACACATGTGTACACACAGACATTCAGTGTCAATCTGATTTACACACACATGCACACATAGACCCAAGCCCACACATGTGTACACACAGACACCCAGAGTAACTCTAAAAATCTTCCTTGACAAAACTTTTGTAAAATAAAAGAAAATGTTATTTTGGAAAGCTGGTTTCAAAATACCACTACATTTTTCCTTATTCTTTGGTAATTTATGCACCCTTAAATCAGGATAAGGATAATCTGGTAATTGCCTTTTAAAAGATTTGAAAATCAGAGTTTCTGCTAAGTGAGTGCTTTGTGAAAAGGTGGGGTCCTTTCCTCTGGCCAGGAGAGAGCAGCTCCTTCTTTTCTAAACTCACCCGAAGTTGTAGTACAGGCTGCTCCCCATTCTTTGTGCAGGACAGACAACTTTGAGGTTTCTTCACTCCCAGGTACATGGGATCCCCCTTGTTCTTCTCAAGAGTGTCCAGATATTGGCATGGGAGTAAGGTGATAGTGACTGTGAATGCAAGGCAGAGAGCAGAGTTCAGTTCATGCTTCCAAAGCATCATCTCCAAATTCAGCACAACAAAATAGAGGCTGGAACTAACCTTCCTACCACCCCATCACACACCACTTGGCTTAGACAAACATCTCATTTGCATAACTCTTTCCATTAGAGAAGACTTCTCATGGATTCAAAAATCCATCTCATAGACTGTTCTCTTTAACTCTTTGAAGCTTCACAGAAAAAAAAAATCTTCCACCATTTCATTAACCTAGCCCTCCACTCCTCCTAGGGTCACCTACCTCTCTTTTCCTTGACCCATCCAAGACTATGGCTGCTCTCTGTTCTAAACATGCAATGCTCTTCTTCAGATGAGGCCAATTAAAACACGTTCAGTGAAATGAAAGGCCGAGGACACACCTACAATGTTAGCCAGAGGGGCTGCTATAAAAGGCCAGGGTTACTCACCTGGAACCGTTTGCTCTTTCCTTGGGACTGCAGTAAGAATATTGTCTTGAAGGACCCACACACGACTACTAAGATCCTGAATATGTCTAAACCAAGGTGTTGCTGCACTTAGTTCTGTAACAAAAGTAAATGCAGATATTTAAGTAGGAAGGTGTAGGACATCTCCCCCTTCCAATCGTTTGCTCCTTCATGAAGGTGATCTTTACCTTTATCCTTATTCATTATGGTGATGTTGTTTCTGAACTGCCAATCTTCAGACTGACCCTAGGGAAGACACAGAGTTAGTCTAAAGTTGCAGTTTGACCCAGGTCAGAGGAACTGGTGAGCAGCTTAACCCCATGCAAACTCTCTAAACCAAGTGTCACCAAGCTCCTATTATATCCTTAGACTCAGCTTATTGTCCAAGGGAAGTAGCTACTTTAATTTCCACATAGACCTGAGGTACAAAGGGGCGGAGAGCACCAAGAGCAGCACCAAGGGCAGAATGGAACAACGCAAGATTCCGGGCAGTGGCTGAAAGCCACAGGCTGTGTCTCTAACCTGATTGCAGAGGAATGTATCTGCACACTACAGAACTACAGCCACTACTGTGCTCAGCTTCTCTGACAAGCTCTGCTAGGGTCCAGGCCTTTTATCCAAAACATGAAGGGAGGAGATTATGCATCAGTGGATCTAGGACTGCCGGGCACCCTAGATAATTGCTGGTTCCGTGTGCTGGAGGGCTTGCTAAGCATCTATTGGAATAATGGCATTTGCAGCATGCTTGTGACTTAGAGCACTTTGGAAAGGGAGGGCTTGCTAAGCCTGTGAGAGCAGTAAGCAGGAAATAAGTCACAGACTTTAGCCTGATGGAGGAAAGAAACATGGGATTTCCCCAGGATGGATGACTGGACTAGGTGATGTAAAGTGAAGTACTAGAATATTGTTCCTACTAGTAGGAACCTACAGGAAGTACAAGGATAGATAAGAAGACTATGCTTTAAGTCCTATGTCACTTTTAAAAAATTGGATATTTTATTTATTTACATTTCAAATATTATCCCTTTTCTTCTCTGCAAACCCTCTACCCCATCCCCACTTACCCTGCTTCTATGAGGGTACTCCCCTACCCACCCACCAACTCCTGCCTCACTGCTCTAGCATTCCTCTACACTGGGGCATCAAGCCTTCACAGGACCAAGGGCCTCTCTTCCCATTGATGCCATATAAGGCTCCTTCAGCTCCTTCAGTCTTCCCCCAACTCCTTCAATGGTGTCTCTGTGATCAGTCTGATGCTTGTCTTTGAGTATCCCCATCTTGGTCAGGATCTGGCAAAGCCTCTCAGGATACAGCAGTATCAGGTTCCTGTCAGCAAGTACTTCTTGGCATCAGCAATAGTGTCTGGGTTTGGTGTGTACATGTGGGATGGATCCCCAGGTGGGGCAGTCTCTGGATGTTCTTTCTTTCAGTCTCTGCTCCACTCTTTGTTCCTGTATTTCCTTCAGACAGGAGCAATTCTGGGTTAACATTTTGGAGATGTGTGGGTGACCCCATTCCTCAACCAGGGGGCCATGCCTAACTTCTGGATATGGTCTCCCTATGTCACTTTTAAACTAATACAAGTCACCTCAGGCTGACTCCAGTGGATGCTTCACCTTCTCCCAGCCAATATACATGTTGCTTCTCCACTAACAAGTTTTAGCCAAAGCAAAGCCAACTTTGGACTGCCTGGTCTCATCTCAGCAGATATGTCATTAACTTGTTATAGGAAGAGGAAGCCTGATGAACTGCTAATGTTTGGGGTGCTCCCTTCTAATGATGTATTAGGCACAGAACACACCCAAACAACAATTTTATTAAGCAAGACAGAAACACAAGGTGGCTGCATCTGAATCAGGCAGAAACAGCAATAAATGGCTCAGTAAGAATGAGGGAGGGAAAAAGGGGACGTCAGGTTAGAATGGGCTAGAATGAATGGGGAGGTTCTGGTTGGACATGTTAGTCATTGTAGCCAAATAGGAAATTTTGATAGAGGAACCTTGGTAGTTACCCCCAGAAAGGAGTCAGGCATAGTAAGGAAGTGGCCAAATAAGGAGATCCAATGGTTTAGCAAGAAAGGGACTAGGAAGGGCAGCATCTGCTGCTGCCACGTCTGCCATGCTTAGGTCTAGTTGTCAGATGGTCTCAGTTGTCAGAGTGCCCATCATTAGATTATTTTGAAAGGAAACCGAGGCAATGATTTTGATGCTTTTCCCCATATTGGAGTTTATAGTCTGTCTCTGAAAGATCCAAAACCAAGTCACTTTCATACTTTATCAGGTTCCATCTCAAGGCAAATACTACCAATGAGTTAAGGGGCTGGTGGATAAGGTCCCAGCCTCCTCGTCTTCTGGTGAGACAATTCTCAGGCTTCTCAGAAGGCCCCTATTGACTTCTAGCCACAGTTAACCAGAAAAGTAACTAGTTTCTACTGAATTCCCTGTAGTAATTTCCTAAGCAAGTTTTCTGCTCTAAAGACAACCCCAATAAAACAGCAGATCAGTACTCAAAATGAAGACATTTGTACTCAAATAATTCGTATTCTCAGTATATTTTTAAACATTTCTAATTGTGCTTACACTTGATTCTAAAGTGTACACTATGAATATTGTATTGGCATAATTTGGCATCTGGTCAGAAATTAAAAAAAAGAAAACAACAACCCAGGATCTACACCAACCTACAAAATTAAGATCTGAAAGAAAAGAACATTAATAGTTGCTACACCATCAGGCCTGCCTTTAATTTCAGCAGTCTGGAGGCAGAGGATCTCTCTGAATATGAGCTCAGCCTGGTCTACATGGAGAGTTCCAGGAAATCCAGTGCTATGTAAGATCCTATCTCAAAAAATTTTCTTGCTATGCTTTCTGTATTTATAGCATTTGCCCATGCTCTCAAATCAACACAAAAAGAAAGTGGTCAGGACTTTGGGTATGCTTGGGGTTGGGAGGAAACAGGTTCAGAGCCCTGAAGCCATTTTTATATCCAATCTCTCAAAACTATACAAATGGGCTTTGTTGGCACCAATCAAAAGGAGAAAGAGAAAAACAGAATGAAGCCAAACAGGAGGATCAGAGACAGCCCATCCTAAGATAGCTAGAAACAGACCTCATCTACTGAAAATAACTCAAGAATTTGGTAGCTTTGAGCCCAGGGCAGGTTGGTATACAGATCTCACGTAGGAACCTCCTTGTTTCCTGCTGTAGAGCCTGAGAATGTTCCAAGGTTGTTCAAGTGTCTTAGTTAGGGTTTCTATTGCTATGAAAAGACACCACAACCAAAACAACTCTTATAATAAAACATTTAATTGGGGCAGGTTTACAGTTCAGAGGTTTAATCGATTGTCATTAAGGCAGAAAACATGGCAGCACGCAGGTAGACCTGGTGCTGGAGAGGTAGCTGAGAGTGCTACATGGCAGAGAGAGCAGGAAGAGAGTGAGACACTAGGCCTGGCCTGAGAGCTGAAAGCCTGCTCCCAGTGACACACTTTTTCAATATGGCCCCACCCACTCCAACAAGTTAAACCTCCTAATAGTGCCACTCCCTATGAGTCTATGGGGGTAATTTTTATTCAAATCACTACAATGAGACACCCACAACTATATTCCTCTAGCAGGGCATACTAAGAATGTTTTGAAAGTATGAAGACAAATCTTTCACCCATCCCAATTTCTGTACTGTTTGCTTCCTACAGTCCTAATGTACTTGGCAGATATTAGCCAGACTGTACAATCTGGAGAGTGTTGAGATGGGGAGATAACATTCAAGACCATGCGATGCAAAGCTAAGTACTGCCAGCAGAAGTCCTGTCATATGTGGAAAGAAAGCTACCACTGTACTGACAACTTTGGTGGATATAGACATTTGCTCAGTCCAGACTCAGTAACAGCATGAACCATTGAGAAGACATGCATCCATCAGTTCAACTGACCTTTGATCCACTCCTGGGATACAATGGCAGTTTCCAACTTTTGAGGGCCCAGAAAGAAGCTAATATGACACACCATTTTCTTTTTTTTTTCTTTGCTTTTTGTAATTCCTTTCTTTACCCCCTGCCCTCATGTCTAATAGGATTTTGACTTTGATATATCTCAGTTTTCTGGTTTGTTTCTTTTTTTTTTTTTTTTTTGGTTCTTTTTTTCGGAGCTGGGGACCGAACCCAGGGCCTTGCGTTTCATAGGCGAGCGCTCTACCACTGAGCTAAATCCCCAACCCCAGTTTTCTGGTTTGTTATTCTCTTGAATACACTCATCCAATTTTGTTGATGCATTTTTTTTCTCATTTGGGCTGAATATTTTTCTTTTCCTTAATTTCTTTTTTTTTCAGTCCTGAGATATATCCTTTTGTTATATCTGTACATCTGATTATTAAGGGGTTTTAATATTTTAATATTCAGATTTTAATTTTTATCATTTATTTGTGTTTTTGAACTTTTAAAATCATTGGTAAAATTTAATTTTTCATTTCTAAATTTGTGGGTTGTTTTTAGTCTTTTCTCCTTTCTCTTGACCTCCATAACACCCAACCCTACTCTACCTTTTCTACTCATTTATTTAATCTAGCTTCTATATTTCTCCCTTTCACCTGCCCCCTTCCGTTATGTCATTTATTTATTATTACATTGCTACCCTATATGATTCTTTCTTTCATGAAACACTTTCCATGACTTTTTTCTGTCTTATTTTTGTGGTCACTGATGATATAGTATGATGTACCAGTGGGCTATCATATGTTTTAAGTGTATGTCTATACTCTGTATAGTATAGTTTCAGTTATAGGAGTTTGCTTTCTCTTTACTGAGTAGTAGTGGGATTGAAGTATAGGCTGCTCAACAGGAAGATGACCTCCACATCTAAAGAAATATACAAACCAGCAAATGCATAAAGTACAACACAGAATTGCAAGAAACATGAAAAAGCAAAGCAACATGACTTCCCCAAATATTGTAACTATTGAACACAAAAAGATAAAATTCCAGATGAACATTTCAAAAGCTTACTGCTAAAAATGACCAAGGAGTTGAGAGTACATATAAAAAATCATGTAAATTGGACCCATGACTTTTTATAGAAATAAAGTATGCAAAATGAAATAAAAAAACCTGAAATGTATGAAAGAGTTGACTACATTGAAGAAAAGTTCACCAAGAAATTAACATTAATAAAATAATGAAACAGAGATTAAAAGAGCAATGTATCATATCCACCAAAAAGATGGTTGTTTGAAAGGTAAGACTTACACTTAGGTAATCTGACAAAAAGACAGAGGGAGAACACTCAAGTTAATGAAATAAAGGTGAAAAATGTGTCATGAGCTGATGTGATTTGTAATAAAGATAAAATTTCTGTATAACAAATATTTGTATACAATGTTTACAGTAAGTAATTTAGAAAAAGGGAATGTTATAACTAGTTTCAAAGAAATGCAGAATATCTTTAGAAATTACTATAAAAATTTATATGGTGGAAGGCTAAATGAGCCATAAAAACATAGAAGAATTTCTACATGCATATCATTTACCAAAACCAAGCTACAAAGATACAGAGAACTTAAACAGACTTGTTGCAAGCAATGAGATTGAAACTGTTATTAAAAACCACTTTCTTGAGTCATTGTTTCTAGGGTAGACATCAGAATGAAGTAGTTGTTTTCTAGAAATACCCAGACCTTGAAGAAATCATTGTAGAAAACAGTGATTATTTTCTATGATTTATAAGGTTATTTTTCTGAAGCTTTTCAGCCTTTGAATGGCTTTAGATCCAAGACAGTCCTGGCACACCTGGAGTGCCCTGCATTGTTGAATACTTCAAACAGTGCACAATGAGGATCAAAGTTGCAGGGCTGTGATTGCTTTCCTTTATAAAACACATAGATTAGATCAGGGGCTTGGTATGAGGAACTTGTTTTACCCAAAAAAACAACTTTTGTATAACAATAAACAAATAAGTTTCTGCATAACTGTTTGGTTCAATTCATCAGAAACTATTCTACCTTGATCCTAGGAAGTCTTAATACAGTCTGTCCTGTCTCTTTTTCTTCAATTGACCTACATAATTCAGAACACTGACAACAGAACATCTTTAGAAATTATTATGAAAATTTATATGCTGGAAACCTAAATAAGCCAGAAAAAGGGAAAATTTTTTTTTATCTTTATTAACTTGAGTATTTCTTATTTACATTTCGATTGTTATTCTCCTTCCCGGTTTCCCAGCCAACATCCCCCTAACCCTTCCACCTCCCCTTCTATATGGGCTTCCCCTCCCCATACTCCTCCCATTACCACCTTCCCCCCAACAATCACGTTCACTGGGGGTTCAGTCTTGCCAGGACCAAGAGCTTCCCCTTCCACTGGTGCTCTTACTAGGATATTCATTGCTACCTATGAGGTCAGAGTCCAGGGTCAGTCCATGTATAGTCTTTAGGTAGTGGCTTAGTCCCTGGAAGCTCTGGTTGCTTGGCCTTGTTGTACATGTGAAGTCTCAGCCCTTCAAGCTCTTCCAGTTCTTTCTCTGATTCCTTCAACGGGGGTCCTATTCTCAGTTCAGTGGTTTGCTGCTGGCATTCGCCTCTGTATTTGCTGTATTCTGGCTGTGTCTCTCAGGAGCGATCTACATCCGGCTCCTGTCGGCCTGCACTTCTTTTTGCTTCATCCATCTTGTCTAATTGGATGGCTGTATATGTATGGGCCACATGTGGAGTAGGCTCTGAATGGGTGTTCCTTCTGTGTCTGTTTTAATCTTTGCCTCTCTATTCCTTGCCAAGGGTATTCTTGTTCCCCTTTTAAAGAAGGAGTGAAGCATTCACATTTTGATCATCCGTCTTGAGTTTCATTTGTTCTAGGCATCTAGGGTAATTCAAGCATTTGGGCTAATAGACACTTATCAATGAGTGCATACCATGTGTGTTTTTCTGTGATTGGGTTACCTCACTCAGGATGATATTTTCCAGTTCCAACCATTTGCCTACGAATTTCATGAAGTCATTGTTTTTGATAGCTGAGTAATATTCCATTGTGTAGATGTACCACATTTTCTGTATCCATTCCTCTGTTGAAGGGCATTTGGGTTCTTTCCAGCTTTTGGCTATTATAAATATGCGATGAACATAGAGGAGCACGTGTCTTTTTTATATGTTGGAGCATCTTTTGGGTATATGCCCAAGAGAGGTATAGCTGGATCCTCAGGCAGTTCAATGTCCAATTTTCTGAGGAACCTCCAGACTGATTTCCAGAATGGTTGTAGCAGTCTGCAATCCCACCAACAATGGAGGAGTGTTCCTCTTTCTCTGCATCCTCGCCAGCATTTGCTGTCACCTGAGTTTTTGATCTTAGCCATTCTCGCTGGTGTGAGGTGGAATCTCAGGGTTGTTTTGATTTGCATTTCCCTTATGACTAAAGATGTTGAACATTTCTTTAGGTGTTTCTCAGCCATTCGACATTCCTCAGCTGTGAATTCTTTTTGTTTAGCTCTGAACCCCATTTTTAATAGGGTTATTTGTCTCCCCGGTCTAACTTTTTGAGTTCTTTGTATATTTTGGATATAAGGCCTCTATCTGTTGTAGGATTGGTAAAGATCTTTTCCCAATCTGTTGGTTGCCGTTTTGTCCTAACCACAGTGTCCTTTGCCTTACAGAAGCTTTGCAGTTTTATGAGATCCCATTTGTCGATTCTTGATCTTAGAGCATAAGCCATTGGTGTTTTGTTCAGGAAATTTTTCCAGTGCCCATGTGTTCCAGATGCTTCCCTAGTTTTCTTCTATTAGTTTGAGTGTATCTGGTTTGATGTGGAGATCCTTGATCCACTTGGACTTAAGCTTTGTACATGGTGATGAGCATGGATCGATCTGCATTCTTCTACATGCTGACCTCCAGTTGAACCAGCATCATTTGCTGAAAATGCTATCTTTTTTCCACTGGATGGTTTTGGCTCCTTTGTCAAAAATCAAGTGACCATAGGTGTGTGGGTTCATTTCTGGGTCTTCAATTCTATTCCCCTGGTCTATCTTTCTGTCTCTGTACCAATACCATGCAGTTTTTATCACTATTGCTCTGTAATACTGCTTGAATTCAGGGATAGTGATTCCCCCAGAAGTCCTTTTATTGTTGAGGATAGTTTTAGCTACCTGGGTTTTTTGTTATTCCAGATGAATTTGCTAATTGTTCTGTCTAACTCTCTGAAGAATTGGATTGGTATTTTGATGGGGATTGTTTTGAATCTGTAGATCGCTTTTGGTAAAATGGCCATTTTACTATGTTAATCCTGCCAATCCATGAGCATGGGAGATCTATCCATCTTCTGAGGTCTTCTTCAATTTCTTTCCTCAGAGGCTTGAAGTTCTTATTGTACAGATCTTTCACTTGCTTGGTTAAAGACACACCGAGGTATTTTATATTATTTGGGACTATTATGAAGGGTGTCATTTCCCTAATTTCTTTCTCGGCTTGATCCTCTTTTGTGTAGAGGAAGGCTACTGATTTATTTGAGTTAATTTTATACCCAGCCACTTTGCTGAAGGTGTTTATCAGGTTTAGTAGTTCTCTGGTGGAACTTTTCAGATCGCTTAAATATACTATCATATCATCTGCAAATAGTGATATTTTGACTTCTTCTTTTCCAATCTGTATCCCTTTGATCTCATTTTGTTGTCTGATTGCTCTGGCTAGAACTTCAAGAACTATACTGAATAAGTAGGGAGAGAGTGGGCAGCCTTGTCTAGTCCCTGATTTTAGTGGAATTGCTTCAACTTTCTCTCCATTTAGTTTAATGTTAGCGACTGGTTTGCTGTATATGGCTTTTACTATGTTTAGGTATGGGCCTTGAATTCCTATTCTTTCCAGGACTTTTATCATGAAGGGGTGTTGAATTTTGTCAAATGCTTTCTCAGCATCTAATGAAATGATCATGTAGTTTTGTTCTTTCAGTTTGTTTATATAATGGATCATGTTGATGGTTTTCCGTATATTAAACCATCCCTGCATGCCTGGGATGAAGCCTACTTGATCATGGTGGATGATTGTTTTGATGTGCTCTTGGATTCGGTTTGCCAGAATTTTATTGAGTATTTTTGCGTCGATATTCATAAGGGAAATTGGTCTGAAGTTCTCTTTCTTTGTTGGGTCTTTGTGTGGTTTAGGTATAAGAGTAATTGTGGCTTCATAGAAGGAAATCAGTAGAGCTCCATCTGTTTCAATTTTGTGGAATAGTTTGGATAGTATTGGTATGAGGTCTTCTATGAAGGTGTGATAGAATTCTGCACTGAACCCATCTAGACCTGGGCTCTTTTAGGTTGGGAGACCTTTAATGACTGCTTTTATTTTGTTAGGAGTTATGGGGTTGTTTAAATGGTTTATCTGTTCCTGATTTAACTTCGGTACCTGGTATCTGTCTAAGAAATTGTCCATTTCCTGCAGATTTTCAAGTTTTGTTGAATATAGGCTATTGTAGTAGGATCTGATGATTTTTTAAATTTCTTCTGATTCTGTAGCTATGTCTCCCTTTTCATTTCTGATTTTGTTAATTTGGACACACTCTCTGTGCCCTCTGGTTAGTCTGGCTAAGGGTTTATCTATCTTGCTGACTTTCTCAAAGAACCAACTTTTGGTTCTCTTGATTCTTTTTATGGTCCTTTTTGTTTCTACTTGGTTGATTTCAGCTTTGAGTTTGATTATTTCCTGCCTTTTACTCCTCCTGGGTGTATTTGTTTCCTTTTGTTCTAGAGCCTTTAGGTGTGCTGTGAAGCTGCTGATACATGCTCTCTCCTGTTTCTTTCTGCAGGCACTCAGAGCTATGAGTTTTCCTCTTAGCACAGCTTTCATTGTGTCCCATAAGTTTGGGTATGTTGTACCTTTATTTTCATTAAATTCTAAGAAGTCCTTAATTTCTTTCTTTATTTTTTCCTTTACCCGGTTATCATTGAATAGAGCATTGTTCAACTTGCATGTATATGTGGGCATTCTTCCCTCATTGTTATTGAAGATCAGCTTTAGCCCGTGGTGGTCTGATAGGACGAGTGGGATTATTTCTATCTTTCTGTATCTGTTGAGGCCTGTTTTATGACCAATTATATGGTAAATTTTGGAGAAAGTACCATGAGGCAGTGAGAAAAAGGTATATCGTTTTGTTTTAGGATAGAATGTTCTATTAATATCTGTTAAGTCCATTTGGTTCATGATTTCTTTTAGTCTATGTGTCTGTTTGATTTCAGTTTCTATGATCTGTCTTTTGATGAGAGTGGAGTGTTGAAATCTCCTACTATTATTGTGTGAGGTGCAATGTGTGTTTTGAGCTTTAGTAAGGTTTCTTTTATGTATGTAACTGCCCTTTTATTTGGAGCATAGATATTTAGGATTGAGAGTTCATCTTGGTGGATTTTTTCCTTTGATGAACATGAAGTGAACTTCCTTATCTTTTTTGATGACTTTTAGTTGAAAATCGATTTTATTCGATATTAGATTGGCTACTCCAGCTTGCTTCTTCAGACCATTTGCTTGGAAAATTGTTTTCCAGCCTTTCACTCTGAGGTAGTGTCTGTCTTTTTCTCTGAGGTGTGTTTCCTGTAGGCAGCAGAAGGCAGGGTCCTCATTGCGTAACCAGTTTGTTAATCTATGTCTTTTTTTTGGAGAGACCATTGATGCTGAGATATTTTAAGGAATAGTGATTATTGCTTTCTGGTATATTCATATTTGGATGTGAGATTGTGTTTGTGTGCTATTCTTCTCTTTGTTTTGTTGCCAAGACGATTAGTTTCTTGCCTCTTCTTGGGTATGGCTTGCCTCCTTATGTTGGGCTTTACCATTTATTATCCTTTGTAGCGCTGGATTTGTAGAAAGATATTGTGTATATTCGGTTTTGTAATGGAATATCTTGGTTTCTCCATCTATGTTAATTGAGAGTTTTGCAGGATACAGTAACCTGGGCTGGCATTTGTGTTCTCTTAGGGTCTGTATGACATCTGCCCAGGATCTTCTGGCTTTCATAGTCTCTGGCGAGAAGTCTGGTGTGATTCTGATAGGTCTGCCTTTATGTGTTACTTGACCTTTTTCCCTTCCTACTTTTAATATTCTTTGTTTTGTGCATTTGGTGTTTTGACTATTATGTGACTGGAGGAGTTTCTTTTCTGTTCCAATCTATTTGGAGTTCTGGAGGCTTCTTGTATGTATGTATGTATGTAAGCACAGGAACCTAAGCAACAGAAACCAAGACTACTTGGCATCATCAGAGCCCAGTTCTCCCACCAAAGAAAATACTGGATATCCAAACAAACCAGAAAAAGCAAGATTTAGATTTAAAATCACATTTTTTGATAATGATGGAGGACTTTAAGAAAGACATAAAGAACTCCATTAGAGAAATGCAGGAAAACACAGGTAAACAAGTAGAAGCCATTAGAGAGGAAACACAAAAATCCCTGAAAGAACTATGAGAAAATACAACCAAACAGGTGAAGGAATTGAAAACGGAAATAGAAACAGTAAAGAAAGGACAAAGGGAGACAACCCTGGATATAGAAAACCAAAGGAAGAGACAAGGAGCTGTAGATACAAGCATCACCAATAGAATACAAGAGATAGAAGAGAGAATCTCAGGGGCAAAAGATACCATAGAAAACATCAACACACTGTCAAAGATAATGTAAAACTCAAAAAGTTCCTAGCCCAAAACAAACAGGAAATTCACTACACAATGATAAGATCAAACCTAAGGATAATAGGTGTAGAAGAAAGTGAAGACTCCCAACTTAAAGGGCCAGTAAATATATTCAACAAAATTTTAGAAGAAAACTTCCCTAACCTAAAGAAAGAGATGCCCATACACATACAAGAAGCCTACAGAACTCCAAATAGATTGGACCAGAAGAGAAATTCCTCCTGTCATTTAATAGTTAAAGCACCAAATGCAAAAAACAAATAAAGAATATTAAAAGCAGTAAGGGAAAAAATGTCAAGTGACATAGAGTTAGACCTATAAGAATTACACCAGACTTCTCACCAGAGACTATGAAAGCCAGAAGATCCTGGACGGATGTCATACAGACCGTAAGAGAACACAAATGCTAGCCCAAGTTATGGTATTCAGCAAAACTTTCAATTAACATAGATGGAGAAATCAAGATATTCTATGACAAAACCAAATTTATGCAATATCTTTCTACAAATCCAGTCCTACAAAGGATAATAGATGGAAAACTCTAATACAAGGAGAGAAACTACACCATACAGAAAGCAAGGATAAAATTTCTTTGCAATGAAACCAAAAGAGAGACAAACAAACATAATTCTACCTCTAACAATGAAAATAATAGGAAGTGATAATCGCTATTCCTTAAGATTTCTCAACATCAACAGACTCAATTCCCCAATAAAAAGGCATAGACTAGCAGAATGGATATGTAAAGAGGATCCAGCATTTTGCTGCATGCAGGAAACACACCTCAGAGACAAAGACCGACACTACCTCAGAGTAAATGCCTAGAAAACAATTTTCCACGCAAATGGCCCAAAGAAACAAGCTGGACTTGCCATTCTAATATCAAGTAAAATTGACTTTCAACCAAAAGTCATTAAAAAAGATAAGGAAGGACACACCATATTCATCAAAGGAAAAATCCACCAAGATGAACTCTCAATCCTAAATATCTATGCTCCAAATGCAAGGTCACTTACATTCATAAAAGAAACCTTACTAAAGCTCAAAGCACACATTGCATCTCACATGATAATAGTAGGAGATTTCAACACCCCACTCTCATCACTGGATAGACAGTGATTTCTGGAAACAGAAATTAAACAGAGATGTAGAGAAACTGACAGAAGGTATGAACCAAATGGACTTAAGAGATATTTATAGAACATTCCATCCTAAAACAAGCTTCTTCTCAGCACCTCATGGAACCTTCTCCAAAATTGACCATATAATTGGTCACAAAACAGATATAAGAGATAGAAATAATCCTATGCAACCTATCAGACCAGGGCACACTAAGACTAGTCTTTAATAACAACAATAATGACAGAAAGCCCACATATACATGGAAGTTGAACAATGTTCTATTCAGTGACAACTTGGTCAAGGAAGAAATAAAGAAAGAAATTAAAGACTTCTTAGAATTTAATGAAAACGAAGATACAACATTCCCAAACTTATGGGACACAATGAAAGCTGTGCTAAGAGGAAAACTCATAGCTCTGAGTGCCTGCAGAAAGAAACAAGAGAAAGCATTTGTCAGCAGCTTGACAGCACACTTTAAAGCTCTAGAACAAAAAGAAATAATTAAAACCAAGAGGAGTAGAAGGCAGGAAATAATCAAACTCAGAGCTGAAATCAACCAAATAGAAACAAAAAGGACTATACAAGCAATCAACAAAATGAGGAACTGGTTTTTGAGGATATCAACAAGATAGATAAACCCTTAGCCAAACTAACCAGAGGTCATAGAGAGTGTATCCAAATTAACCAAATCAGAAATGAAAGGGAAACATAACAACAGAATCTGAGGAAATTAAAAAATCATCAGATCTTACTACAAAAGCCTATATTCAACAAAACTGGAAAATCTGGAGGAAATGGACATTTTTCTAGACAGATATCAAGTAACAAAGTTAAATCATGAACAATTAAACCATCTAAACAACCCCATAACTCCTAACGAAATAGAAGCAGTCATTAAAAGTCTCCCAACTAATAGGGAGGCAAAGATTAAAACAGAGGCAGAAAGAACACCTATTCAGAGCCTGCCCCACATGTGGCCCATACAGCCACCCAATTAGACAAGATGGATGAAGCCAAGAAGTGCAGGCTGACAGGAACCGGATGTAGATCGCTCCTGAGAGACACAGCCAGAATACAGCAAATACATAGGCGAATGCCAGCAGCAAACCACTGAACTGAGAACGGGACCCCTTTGAAGGAATCAGAGAAAGGGGCTCGAGACCCCATATGAACAACAATGCCAACCAACCAGAGCTTCCATGGACTAAGCCACTACCCAAAGACTATACATGGACTGACCCTGGACTCTAACCTCATAGGTAGCAATGAATAGCCTAGTAAGAACACCAGTGGAAGTGGAAGCCCTTGGTCCTGCTAAGACTGAACCCCCAATGAATGTGATTGTTGGGGAGAGGGCGGTAATGGGGGAAGGATGGGGAGGGGAACACCCATAACGAAGGGGAGGGGGAGGAGTTAGGGGGATGTTGGCCCAGAAACCAGGAAAGGGAATAAAATTTGAAATGTAAATAAGAAATACTCAAGTTAATAAAGATAAAAAAAAAAAAGAAAAAGCAATACCCAATTTAATAAGGATGGAGAAAAACAAAAGCCTCCCAACCAAAAAAAAAGCCCAGGTCCAGATGTGTTCAGTGCAGAATTCTATCAGACCTTCATAGAAGACCTCATACCAATACTGTCAAACTATTCCACAAAATAGAAACAAATGGAGCAATACCAAATTCCTTCTATGAAGCTACAATTACTCTTATACTGAAACCACACAAAGACCCAACAAAGGAAGAGAAATTCGGACTAATTTCCCTTATGAATATCGATGCAAAAATACTCAATAAAATTCTTGCAAACTGAATCCAAGAATACCTCAAAACAATCATACATCATGATCAAGTAGGTTTCATCCTAGGGATGCAGGGATTGTTTAATATATGAAAATCCATCAATGTAATCCACTATATCAACTAACTCAAAGATAAGAACCACATGATTATTTCATTAGCTGTTGAGAAAGCTTACCTTTCATGATAAAAGTCCTGGAAAGATCAGGAATCCAAAGTCCATATCTAAACATAGTAAAAGCAATACATAGCAAACCAGTAGCTAACATCAAACTAAATGGAGAGAAACTTGAAGCAATCCCACTAAAATCAGGAACTAGACAAGGCTGCCCACTCTCTCCTTATTTATTCAATATAGTACTTCAAGTCCTAACCAGAGTAAATAGACAGTGAAAGGAGATCAAAGGGATACAAATTGAAAGGGAAGAAATAAAAATATCACTATTTGCAGATGTTATGATAGTGTATTTAAGTGACCCCAAATGTTCCCCAGAGAAGTACTTAACCTCATAAACAACTTCAGCAAAGTGTCAGGGTATAAAATTAACTCAAACAAATCAGCAGTAGCCTTCCTCTACTCAAAGAATAAACAGGCTGAGAAAGAAATTGAGGAAATGACATCCTTCACAATAGTCCCAAATAATATAAAGTATCTTGGTGTGACTTTAACCAAGTAAGTGAAAGATCTGTATGACAAGAACTTCAAGTCTCTGAAGAAAGAAATCGAGGAAGATCTCAGAGGATGGAAAGATCTTTCATGTTCATGGATGCCAGGATTAATATAGTAAAATGGCCATTATGCCAAAAGCAATCTACAGATTCAATGTAATTCCCATGAAAATGCCTACTCAATTCTTTATAGAGATAAAAAGAGCAATTGGCAAATTCATTTGGAATAACAAAAAAATCCAGGATAGCAAAAACTATGCTCAACAATAAAAAAAATTCTGGGGGAATCACCATCCCTGACTTCAAGCAGTATTACAGAGCAATAGTCATAAAAACGTTATGGTATTGCTACAGAGACAGTCAGATAGATCAGTGGAACAGAATTGAAGACCCAGAAATGAACCCATACACCTATAGTCACTTGATCTTTGACAAAGGAGCTAAAATCATCCAATGGAAGAAAGATAGCATTTTGAACAAATGATGCTGGTTCAACTGGAGGTCAGCATGTAGAAGAATGCAAATCAATCCATTCTTATCACTATGTACAAAGCTGAAGTCCAAGTGGATCACGAACCTTCACATCAAACCAGATACACTCAAACTAATAGAAGAAAAAGTGGGGAAGAGTCTCCAACACATGGGCACTGGGGAAAATTTCCTGAACAAAATACCAATGGTTCATGCTCTAAGATCCAGAATCGACAAATGGGACCTTATAAAAGTGCAAAGCTTTTGTAAAGCAAAAGACACTGTCATTAGGACAAAACAGCAACCAACAGATTGGGAAAAGATCTTTACCAATCCTACATCTGATAGAGGGCTAATATCCAAAATATACAAAGAATTCAAGAAGTTAGACCCTAGAGAGCCAAATAACCCTATTAAAAATTGGGGTACAGAGCTAAACAAAACATTCTCAGCTGAGGATTATCTAATGGCCAAAAAGCACCTAAAGAAATGTTCAACATCTTTAGTCATCAGGGAAATGCAAATAAAAACAACCCTGAGATTCCAGCTCACATCAGTCAGAATGGCTAAGATAAAAAACTCAGGCGACAGCAGACACTGGCAAGGATGTGGAGAAAGAGGAACACTCCTCCATTCAGTCTGGAGGTTCCTCAGAAAATGGGACCCAGCTGTACCTCTCTTGGGCATATACCCAAAAGATGTTCCAACATAAAACAAAGACACATGCTCCACTATGTTCATAGCAGCCTTATTTATAATAGCCAGAAGCTGGAAAGAACCCAGATGCCCTTCAACAGAGGAATGGATACAGAAAATGTGGTACATCTATACAATGGAGTACTACTCAGCTATCAAAAACAATGACTTTATGAAATTCATAGGCAAATGGAATGAACTAGAAAATATCATCCTGAGTGAGGTTACTCAATCACAGAAAAACACACTTGGTATCCACTCATTGATGAATGGATATTATCCAAAAAGCTCAAATTACCCAAGATGTAATCCACAGAGCACAGGAAGCTCATGAAGAAGGATGACCAAAATGCAGATGCTCCTACTCCTTCTTAAAAGGGGGAAAATCTCCATAGAAGGGGATAAGAAAGCAGCAACTCAAGGAATGGCCATTCAGTTCATGACCCACATGTGGCCCATATATACATATATCCACCAAAACTAGATAAGATTGATGAAGCTATAAAATGCATGCTGAAAGGGACCAGATATAGATCTTTCCTGAGAGACACATCCAGAGCATGTCCAATACAGAGTTTAATGCTAGCAGCAAACCACTGAACTGAGTATAGGACTCCCTTGGAGGGAATTAGAGGAAGGATTAAAAGAATTGAAGGAGCTTGCAACCTGATAAAAACAACAATGCCAACCAACCAAAGCTTTCAGTGGCTAAACCACTATTGAAAGACTATAAATGGACTGACCCAGTGCTCCAACTGCATATGTATCAGAGAACAGCCTTGTTGGAGCACCAGGGGAAGGGGAAGCCCTTGGCCATGCCAAGGTTGGACCCACAGTGTAAGGGAACATGGGGGTCAATAAGGGGGATGTATAAGGGGAATACCCATATAGAGGACGGGGAGGGGGAGAGGGAGGGGGAGGGGAGGGAATGGAGGCTTATGGACAGGAAACCAGGAAGGGGAATAATGTTTGAAATGTAAATGAAGAAATATACTTAATAAAAATTTTTAAAAAGGAAAGCACAAAGCAAGACAACCCTGGATATATAAAACCTAAGGAAGAGATCAGTAGTCATAGATGCAAGCATCACCAACAGAATATAAGAGATAGAAGAGAGACTCTCAGGAGCAGAAGACACCATAGAAAACATCGAAACCACTGTCAAAGATAATGTAAAATGCAAAAAGCTCCTAGCCCAAATCATACAGGAAATTCAGGACATATTGAGAAGATCAAACCTAAGGATAATAGGTATAGAAGAGAGTAAGGACTCCCAACTCAAATGGCCAGTAAATATCTTCGACAAAATTACAGAAGAAAACTACCATAACTTAAAGAAAGAGATGACCATAAACATACAAGAACACTACAGAACTCCAAATAGATTGGATGCAAAAAGAAATTCCTCCCTTCACATAATAGTCAAAACACCAAATGCACAAAACAAAGAGAGAATATTAAAAGCAGTAAGGGAAAAAGGTCAAGTAACATATAAAGGCAGACCTATCAGAATTACACCAGACTTCTGACCACAGACTATGTAAGCTAGAAGATCCTGGACAGATGTTATACAGACCCTAAGAGAACACAAATGCCAGCCCAGGCTACTATATCCCACAAATCTCTCAATAACATAGATGGAGAAACCAAGATATTCCATGACAAAACCAAATATACACAATATCTTTCTACAAATTCAGCCCTACAAAGGATAATAGATGGAAAACTCCAACACAAGGAGGGAAACTCCACTCTAGAAAAAGCAAGAAAGTGATCTCCTTTCAACAAAACCAAAAGAAGAGACACACACAAACATAATTCCACCTCTAAATATGAAAATAACAGGAAGCAGCAATCACTATTTCTTAGTATCTCTCAACATCAATGGACTCAATTCCCCAATAAAAAGACATAGACTGATGAGCTGGTGGCGGGGAGTGGTGTGCTCTGTTTGGAGCTCCTTGTCCAGGGAGGTGAGGAAGCACGTGGGCACGGACCATCTGGGGAACAAATACTACTATGTCGCCGAGTACAAGAACTGGAGAGACTCGAGACATGCCTGGGAAGCCAGAAGAGACTACACTCTGCCCACATTTCTGACTCCAGAGGAAAACACCTAACACCATGTGGGACCCCGGTGCACGGGGGCTCCCGGAAAAGGCACCGCAGGCACTCCTGGTTGCTGCCCTCACAGAGAGCTCAAAAGCAACACCCACGAGCAAACTTGAGCCATGGGGCCACAGGTAAGACCAACTATTCTGCTCCAAGCGACCTGCCTGGTGAACTCAGGACACAGGCCCACAGGAACAGCTGAAGACCAGTAGACAGGAAAAACTACACACCTGAAAGCAGAACACTCTGTTCCCATAACTGGCTGAAAGAAAACAGGGAAACAGGTCTACAGCACTCCTGACACACAGGCTTATAGGAAAGTCTAGCCACTGTCAGAAATAGCAGAACAAAGTAACACTAGAGATAATCTGATGGTGGGAGGCAAGCGCAGGAACCCAAGCAAGAGAAACAAAGACTACATGGCATCATCAGAGCCCAATTCTCCCACCAAAGCAAACACTGAATATCCAAACACACCAGAAAAGCAAGATCTAGATTTAAAATCATATTTGATCATGATGCTGAAGGACTTCAAGAAAGGCATGAAGAACTCCCTTAGAGAAACGCAGGGAAAACATTAATAAACAAGTAGAAGCCTATAGAGAGGAATCACAAAAATCCCTGAAAGAATTCCAGGAAAACACAATCAAACAGTTGAAGGAATTAAAAATGGAAATAGAAGCAATGAAGAAAGAACACAGGGAAACAACCTTGGATATAGAAAACCAAAGGAAGAGACAAGGAGCCGTAGATACAAGCATCACCAACAGAATACAAGAGATAGAAGAGAGAATCTCAGGAGCAGAAGATTCCATAGAAATCATAGACTCAACTGTCAAAGATAATGTAAAATGGAAAAAGCTACTGTTCCAAAACATACAGGAAACATACTGTATCCAGGATTCAGTGAGAAGATAAAACCTAAGGATAACAGGTATAGAAGAGAGTGAAGACTCCCAGCTCAAAGGACCAGTAAATATCTTCAACAAAATCATAGAAGAACACTTCCCTACCCTAAAGAAAGGGATGCCCATAAACATACAAGAAGCCTCCAGAACTCCAAATAGATTGGAACAGAAAAGAAACTCCTCCAGTCACATAATAGTCAAAACACCAAATGCACAAAATAAAGAAAGAATATTAAAAGCAGTAAGGGAAAAAGGTCAAGTAACATATAAGGGCAGACCTATCAGAATCACACCAGACTTCTCGCCAGAGACTATGAAAGCCAGAAGATCCTGGGCAGATGTCATACAGACCCTAAGAGAACACAAATGCCAGCCCAGGTTACTGTATCCTGCAAAACTCTCAATTAACATAGATGGAGAAACCAAGATATTCCATTACAAAACCGAATATACACAATATCTTTCTACAAATCCAGCGCTACAAAGGATAATAAATGGTAAAGCCCAACATAATGAGGCAAGCTACATCCTAGAAAAAGCAAGAAACTAATTGTCTTGGCAACAAAACAAAGAGAAGAATAGCACACAAACACAATCTCACATCCAAATATGAATATACCAGAAAGCAATAATCACTATTCCTTAAAATATCTCAGCATCAATGGTCTCTCCAAAAAAAAGACATAGATTAACAAACTGGTTACGCAATGAGGACCCTGCCTTCTGCTGCCTACAGGAAACACACCTCAGAGAAAAAGACAGACACTACCTCAGAGTGAAAGGCTGGAAAACAATTTTCCAAGCAAATGGTCTGAAGAAGCAAGCTGGAGTAGCCAATCTAATATCGAATAAAATCGATTTTCAACTAAAAGTCATCAAAAAAGATAAGGAAGGACACTTCATGTTCATCAAAGGAAAAAATCCACCAAGATGAACTCTCAATCCTAAATATCTATGCTCCAAATAAAAGGGCAGTTACATACATAAAAGAAACCTTACTAAAGCTCAAAACACACATTGCACCTCACACAATAATAGTAGGAGATTTCAACACTCCACTCTCATCAAAAGACAGATCATAGAAACAGAAATCAAACAGACACATAGACTAAAAGAAATCATGAACCAAATGGACTTAACAGATATTAATAGAACATTCTATCCTAAAACAAAACGATATACCTTTTTCTCACTGCCTCATGGTACTTTCTCCAAAATTTACCATATAATTGGTCATAAAACAGGCCTCAACAGATACAGAAAGATAGAAATAATCCCACTCGTCCTATCAGACCACCACGGGCTAAAGCTGGTCTTCAATAACAATAAGGAAAGCACGTCCACATATACATGGAAGTTGAACAATGCTCTATTCAATGATAACCTGCTCAAGGAAGAAATAAAGAAAGAAATTAAAGACTTCTTAGACGTTAATGAAAATAAAGGTACAACATACCCAAACTTATGGGACACAATGAAAGCTGTGCTAAGAGGAAAACTCATAGCTCTGAGTGCCTGCAGGAAGAAACAGAAGAGAGCATGTATCAGCAGCTTGACAGCACACCTAAAAGCTCTAGAAGAAAAAGAAGCAAATACACTCAGAAGGAGTAGAAGGCAGGAAATAATCAAACTCAAAGCTGAAATCAACCAAGTAGAAACAAAAAGGACTATATAAATAATCAACAGAACCAAAAGCTGGTTCTTTGAGAAAATCAACAAGATAGCTAAACCCTTAGCCAGACTAACCAGAGGGTACAGAGAGTGTGTCCAAATTAACAAAATCAGAAATGAAAAGGGAGAGATAACAACAGAATCTGAGGAAATTAAAAAAATCATCAGATCCTACTACAAAAACCTATATTCAACAAAACTTAAAAATCTGGATGAAATGTGCAATTTCCTAGACAGATACCAGGTACTGAAGTTAAATCATGAACAAATAAACCACTTAAACAACCCCATAACTCTTAAAGAAATAGAAGCAGTCATTAAAAGTCTTGCAACCAAAAAGAGCCCAGGTCCTGATGGGTTCAATGCAGAATTCTATCAGACCTTCATAGAACACCTCATACCAATACTATCCAAACTATTCCACAAAATTGAAACAGATGGAGCACTACTGAATTACTTCTATGAAGCCACAATTACTCTTATACCTAAAACACACAAAGACCCAACAAAGAAAGAGAACTTCAGACCAATTTCCCTTATGAATATCGATGCAAAAATACTCAATAAAATTCTGGCAAACCGAATCCAAGAACACATCAAAACAATCATCCATCAAGATCAAGTAGGCTTCATTCCAGGGATGCAGGGATGGTTTAATATATGGAAATCCATCAACGTAATCCATTATATAAACAAACTGAAAGAACAAAACCACATGATTATTTCATTAGATGCTGAGAAAATATTTGACAAAATTCAACACCCCTTCATAATAAAAGTGCTGGAAAGAATAGGAATTCAAGGCCCATACCTAAACATAGTAAAAGCCATATACAGCAAACCAGTCGCTAACATTAAACTAAATGGAGAGAAACTTGAAGCAATTCCCATAAAATCAGGGACTAGACAAGGCTTCCCACTCTCTCCCTACTTATTCAATATAGTTCTTGAAGTTCTAGCCAGAGCAATCAGACAACAAAAGGAGATCAAGGGGATACAGATTGGAAAAGAAGAAATCAAAATATCACTATTTGCAGATGATATGATAGTATATTTAAGCGATCTGAAAAGTTCCACCAGAGAACTACTCAACCTGATAAACACCTTCAGCAAAGTGGCTGGGTATAAAATTAACTCAAATAAATCAGTAGCCTTCCTCTACACAAAAGAGAAACAAGCCAAGAAAGAAATTAGGGAAACGCCACCCTTCATAATAGTCCCAAATAATATAAAATACCTCAGTGTGACTTTAACCAAGCAAGTGAAAGATCTGTACAATAAGAACTTCAAGCCTCTGAAGAAAGAAATTGAAGACGATCTCAGAAGATGGAAAGATCTCCCATGCTCATGGATTGGCCGAATTAATATCATAAAAATGACCATTTTACCCAAAGGGATCTACAGATTCAATGCAATCCCCATCAAAATTCCAACCCAATTCTTCAGAGAGTTAGACAGAACAATTTGCATATTCATCTGGAATAACAAAAGACCCAGGATAGCTAAAACTATCCTCAAGAATAAAAGGACTTCTGGGGGAATCACTATCCCTGAACTCAGGCAGTATTACAGAGCAATAGTGATAAAAACTGCATGGTATTGGTACAGAGACAGACAGATAGACCAATGGAACAGAATTGAAGACCCAGAAATGAACCCACACACCTATGGTCACTTGATTTTTGACAAAGGAACCAAAA
Organism: Rattus rattus; assembly: GCF_011064425.1. NCBI lineage: Eukaryota > Metazoa > Chordata > Mammalia > Rodentia > Muridae > Rattus > Rattus rattus. The sequence continues at coordinate 13,001,891 of NC_046158.1, forward strand.
CCATCAAATGAAAAAAAGATAGCATTTTCAGCAAATGATGCTGGTTCAACTTGAGGTCAGCATGTAGAAGAATAGATCGATGCATGCTTATCACCCTGTACAAAGCTTAAGTCCAAGTGGATCAAGGACCTCCACATCAAACCAGATACACTCAAACTGAGAAGAAAAAGTGGAGAAGAGCCTCCAATACATGGGCACTGGGGTAAATTTCCTGAATTTCTCAGCTGAGGAATATTGAGTGGCTTAGAAATACCTAAAGAAATGTTCACCATCCTTACTCATCAGGAAAATGCAAATCAAAAAAGCCCTGAGATTCCACCTCACACCTGTCAGAATGGCTAATATCAAAAACTCAGTTGACAACAGATGCTGGCAAGGATGTGGAGAAAGAAGAACATTCCTCCATTGTTGGTAGGATTGCAAACTGGTACAACCACTCTGGAAATCAGTCTGGAGGTTCCTCAGAAAATTGGACATTGCACTACCTGAGGACCTAGCTATACTTCTCCTGGGAATATACCCAAATGATGCTCTAACATACAACAAGGACACATGCTCTAGTATGTTCATAGCAGCCTTATATATAGTAGCCAGAAGCTGGAAAGAACCCAGATGCCCTTCAACAGAGGAATGGACACAGAAAATGTGGTACATCTATACAATGGAGTACTACTCAGCTATCAAAAACAATGACTTCATGAAATTCATAGGCAAATGGATGGATCTAGAAAATATCATCCTGAGTGATGTATCCCAATGACAAAAAAACATAAATGGTATGCACTCACTGATAAGTGGATATTAGCCCGAAAGCTCAAATTATACAAGATAAAAATCTATAGACTACATGAAGCTCAAGAAGAAGCAGGACCAAAGTGTGGATGCTTCAGTCCTTCTTGAAAGGGGGAACAAAAATATTCATAGGAGGGCATATGGAGACAAAGTTTGAAGCAGAGACTAAAGGAATGGACATTCAGAGCCTGCTCCACCTAGGTATACAGCCCATTTATATACAGCCACCAAAACTAGATAATATTAATGAAGCCAAGAAATGCATGCTGACAGGAGCCTGATATAAGTGTCTCCTGAGAGACTCAGCCAGAAAGACCATCAGACTGTTGGTTTGCTAGCACCAAACCATTGAACTGAGAATGGGTTCCCTGTTGGAGGAATTAGAGAAACGATTGAAGGAGCTGAAGGGGCTTGCAACCCCATAAGAACAACAATACCAACCAAGCAGAGCTCCCAGGGACTAAACCACTACCCAAAGACTTCTCTAGATGCAGTGGTAAAGGTCTCTGAGCCCTCTGGATCCATGAACCGAAGTAAAACTCTTTCTTCAGTAAGTTGCTTTGATTGTGGTGTTTTATCATAGCAGTAGAAAAGTAACTACAACAAAACTGTTCAACCCAGGAATTGCTTTCTCTGAGAGAGAATGGCCATGATCAGGTCACAATGTAGGGGAAAGAGATGGTTCACCCATGTCTAACACTTATACCCATTAAACACACATTCCAGGTAAGCCTGTCCCAATAGGCTTTTGTCTGCCAAGTGCGAAGCCAAAATAAGCATGACCAAGAAGGCCTGCTATCTGCAGCAGGTCAGGAGAGCACAGGAGCCATTTCCAAACCAAGACTTTCTTCAAACAAAGGAAGCATGGGGTTTTTAGTAAGAGAGCCTACACATATCCATATAGGGGTAAGTGTGGAGAGCTTTGGGGCCACTTGTAGAAACTTGGCAGGAATTTGACATTGGGCCAGGACATGGAAGTAAGTCAGGCAGGAATCTAACTTTGGGCTAGGACTCAGAAAATAGGCTCAGATTAAGAATATTTACATTTGAGCTAGTGGGTTCAGCCAAGGAGTGTGTGGTGTTCCTTTTGTCTCTGTCATCCTGATAAGCCCCATAGAAACAGTGTTTATGGTACTTTGTTCACTGCCTTGTTTGCTCCCTGACTAATCGTGTTTATTGCCTTGTCTGTTCCTTGACCTAGAACTGATCTCATTATTTTGCATGTACTTAAAATGGTATAAAAGCAGACTGTGAAAATAAACCCGCCTCGGCCTCAGAACTGGGTGGGGTCATGCTAAAAAAAAAAACTACCTTATATCTTTAGCCTCTCTGCTTATCTGCTTTATTCTCTGTCCCTGCCGTCTTCTCTCTCTCTCTCTCTCTCTCTCTCTCTCTCTCTCTCTACACACACACACACACACACACACACACACAAACACACAAAAACACACAGACACACACAGAGACACGTACAGACACACACACACGCACACACACACACCACACACACATTTTCTTCTTTCTCTTTCTCCTCCACTTTTTCTCTTCTTCCTCTTTTCTCTCTTCTTCCTCCCCTTTTTGTTCTTCCTCTTCTTGTTCCTTTTCTCCCTCCTCCTCTTCTTTCTCCTTTTCTTCTCTCCTTTCTCTTCTCTTCTTCCATTTCCTCCTTCTTTTCTTCCTCTTATTCTCCTCCTTTTCCTTCTTCTTGAATGCTGAGATTACAGGCATGTGCTACTACACAGAATTCTTCTCTTATTCCTCTATAGAGTTTTGCTTATTCTTCCTTGACCCCTTACAAATTTTCCTCCTCATCAAAATCTTTCTAATTCATTCTGTGAGTTAAGCTCACTGTCTATATGGCTCACTTATTTCTGCTGAGCCTACGAGAGTTCCATTCTGCCTGGGTATATTCTGACATTTGCCTTTACCATGCAAGTTCACCTTCCTGTTCTTTGGTGAAGATGTGCTGCTTTAAAGAGACCACATATTTTTTTTTTTTTTGGTTTGGGCAGACTTATTCTCTAGCAGTTTTTTAGGTAAAACACATGGAATAAATAATTTTTAAACCTTCAAAATTTTATTCATTATATGGCATGTGTGTGTGTGTGTGTGTGTGTGTGTGTGAAAGAGAGAGAGAGAGACAGAGTCTGAGTTACAGAAAGTATCCAAATTAACAAAATTAGAAATGAAAAGGGAGACATACAACAGAATCTGAGGGAATTAAAAAAAATCATATCCTACTGCAAAAGCCATAAAACAAAACTGGAAAATCTGGATGAAATGGACAATTTTCTAGACAGATACCAGGTACCAAAGTTAAACCAGGATCAGATAAACCATCTAAACAGTCCCACAACTCCTAAAGAAATAGAGATAGTTATTAAAAGTCCCCCAAAGAGCCCAGGGCCAGATGGGTTCAGTGCAGAATTCTATCAGACCTTCATAGAAGACCTAATACCAATACCGTCCAAACTATTTTCCAAAATAGAAACAGAAGGAACACTACCTAATTCCTTCTATGAAGCCACAATTACACTTATACCTAAATCACACAAAGAACCAACAAAGAAAGAGAACTTCAGACCAATTTTCCTTATGAATATTGTTGCAAAAATACTCAATAAAATTCTTGCAAACCGAATCCAAGAACACATCAAAACAATCATCCACCATGATCAAGTAGGCTTCATCCCAGGGATGCAGGGCCACACCTTCTAATAGTGCTATTCCCTGGGCTGAGCATAGACGAACCATAACACATGGCCTATGTGAAGGTTGTGTGTGTGTGTATACCTGTGCGTGTGAATGTGTGTGTGTGTGTGTGTGTGCGCGCGCGCGCGCGCGCGCATGCGCATACCATGGCATATATGTGAAGGTCAGAGGACAGCTTTTGTGAGTCAGACATTATTTCTACTGACCCACTGTGGAGCCCAGAGATGGAACTCAGGTCATGTTTCCACAAAAAGTGATTTTTTGCCAGCTCTGAAAATGAGCTTCTTTGGTGGGCTCATCCTACTTTTATTCTTAGTTGATAAAATATGTGAGAAAGGACTTCTACCATGAAAATATTCTTTCTCTACAAAGTGTTGCTTTAAAGGTCTTCAGTGCATGTCATTACAGTGGAGTCACGAAAAGCTATTTTGGCCCATCCATTCTTTGAATGCAGCTAGTTTTATTTCTTTAGCAGCTTTTAAAATTCCCACTGTCTTCTCTTTCCTCAAAGCATGGATGCTCTAATTTCACTCATCCAAAGGATTCTCAACTATTTTTGAACTTCTTATAAATGAACACATACACTGTATTTCCCCCTGTGTCTGCCAATCTCAGAAACATTTAGTTGAATATGTTATTTCCTTTTACTAGATAGTACTGAATATATTGTGTGCTTATCTATTCACTGGTTGATAGAAATCTGGGCTCTTCCTCTGCTTATAATATTATAAAAGTTGATTCTATGGCTTGAACATTGTTATGCAAGTCATTTTGCACAGCTAACTTTTTATTATAAAAATGAATATTTCAAAGCACTTATTGAAGTATTTGTGATAGTTTATTTTTTATAATTTAACATAATTTTTATTTATTCATCTATATCCTGTTCACTGTCCCTTCCTGGTCACCTCTCTCACAATCCTTCCTCCCTTCTCCTCTTCCCTTCTCTTCTGAGAGGGTGGGGGCTTCCCTGAGTATCTCCCCACTCTGGCACATCAAGTCTCTACAGGGTTAGATGCCTTCTCTCCCATTGAGGCCAGACAAGTCTGCCCAGCTAAAAGAGCATATCCTATGTACAGGCAACAGCTTTTGGGATAGCCCACCTTCCAGTTGTTAAGGAACCACATGAAAACTAAGCTGCCCTTCTCCTACATATGAGTAGGGAGGCCTAGGTCGAACATGTGTATGTCCTTTGGTTGGTAGTTCAGTCTCTGAGGGCCCCAAGGGCCCAGGTTGGTTGACTCTGTTTGTCTTCTTGTGTAGTTTCCATCCCCTTCCAGGCCCACATCCTTCCTCCTGTTCTTCATAAGAATGTTCAAGCTCCATCCACTGTTTTGTTGTGGGTGTCTGCATTTGTATAATTCAGCTGCTGAGTGGGGACTCTCAGAAGACAGCCATGCTAGACTCCTGTCTGCAAGCATAACAGAAATATCATTAAAAGTGTCAGGGATTGGTGTTTGCCTATGGGTCTCAAGTTATTTGTTGGTCAATTCCTCAGTCTCTACTCCACCCCCTATCCCTGCATTTCTTGTAGACAGGATACATTTTGGGTTGAAAGTTTGGTGGGTGAGTTGGTGTCCTTATAGCTTCACTGGGGTTCCTGCCTGGCTACAGGAGGTAACCTCTTCAGGTTCCATATCCCTAATGCACAGCTAACTTTTAAATCACTCAAGAGGAAAAGGCTTTAGAGAAGAAAATATAAAAATAGTTAATCGGAGGAGAAACCCTTGGTCCTGCCAAGGTTTGATGCCTCAGTGTACAGGAATGTCAGGGCAGGGAGGCAGGAAGGGGTGGGTGGGTGGGTGAACACCTTCACAGAAGCAGGGGAGGGGTGATGGAATGGGGGTTAATAGATGGAAAACTGGGAAAGGGGATAACATATGAAATGTAAATAAAAATACAATAAAAAAAAGAAAAAAGGAACAGAAAAAGGTAAAGGTATCACCACATTTCAAAAATAAAGTCAAGAAACGCATTTGAAGATAACTTTTTATTTCTACAGAAGCATATATATATGTGTGTATATATATGTATATGTATAGTTCTAACTATGATTAGTCTGAGTATATTTATATAGAAAATTACAGTGAGAAATCCAGGAAAACATTAGCCAATCAGCAATCCCTGGTGGCCATGTTGCAATGTCTAGGAAGGGGGTTTAATTTACTAGGTATGGGGTTTATGAAGGTTTAGTACATACATTTGGTAATTCTGGTTGTTTCAAGTGTAAGAAATGCAGTGAAATAAGTACATTTTATTACATGACTATATTTGGGTGGCTAGAGGTACTGAGTTTGGATGAGTCATTGGTTGATACTGTGCAAAATAAGGACAACTTCAAGGATGAGCATGAAGAGATCTGGAGTTCGCCATGTGTCATATAACAGTTTCTACAAAGATTGAAATATTCCATTCTTCAGGCAGGCTTCTTAAGCAGGAAAGCAAACCATGAAAAATAGCTTTAGGAAGTCCCTGAAGCTTAGACGATTCGCTAGGCCCCTTCCTGCCAGAGTAAACAATAAAAGCACTATGCTGCAGAGAAGACTAAGATGACTAAGACCTGACCAGCTTGCTGAAAGACCAGGACCCAGTGGAACTGCCTGAGAGTGGTTTAGAGCAATGGAGGCTCCTGGAAAGGACATTCTGCAATTTGTTGAGCTGCCTGCACACAGTGCAGCATGCTCCAGGTTCTCTAGCTTTTGTGCATTGTCACTCATGCTAGAGTAGACTTTGGTAATGTAGCTGTCTTTGAGTCATTTCTGCTCCTGTAAGAAACCCCTCACCCATAGTCTTGTAAATAAACTCAATAAAACTCATTGATTCACCAAGCAGGACTGTGGTCTATCTGTACCTTGGTCTGTCATGAAATCCCTCCTTGGGGAAGTAAACATGTGTGTTGTATCCCTACAGAAAAAATTTTGTCATGCACATGGCAAGACATCATGCTATCTTGAAGTGACTAAGATATACCATAATATCCCAACATAGTTTGTGCCTACCTGGTGACTTTTAAGCCTTCCACCCACAACAGTCATGTTCACCTTGTCAACACTTCTGGAACTGTCCATGATCAACCATGCTCTAACCATATTGTGTAGTATTTGTAAGATATTGCTGAGCCTTGTAAAGAAAGCAGATATTAGGGAACTCCCAACCCCTCAATAATGCAATGCCTTCCTACTAGCATGGATGTAATTGTGGTTGGGTACCAAGAGACTCTCCAGAGATGTGAACCCACTCTTGGTCTGGCCACTCAAGGGCTCAAAACTTTAATTGGATTAATCATCATGGTTGTAGTGAACTATTTCATGTGGACATCAATCTTGCCCAAGATCATATCTGCTGATTTCTTATACTGTATGTAATAATGGACCTAACTTCAGCAGATAAATATTTAAAGTCCAAATATCAAGAATGTCATTGTTTCTGGTTATAGTACTCAATGTCAAGGCTGTCCTCAGCATTTATTGTTGACTCCATCCATATTTCTTCCTGTCCTCATTAACAAAATAAAAGGCAGGTGGAAATGATGCCACTTAAAAATTATCCGTGGACTGGAGAGATGAATCGATGGTTGGGAGCATGCACTTCTCTTGCAGAAGATCTGTGTTAGGTCCCCAGCACCCGTTGTCAGTCAGCGCACAACCTTCTGTAACTCTGAGCTCAGGGAATTCCGCACCCTTATCTGGCCTCCTGCATTCTCTCTTGCTTTCTCTCTCTCTCCCTCTCTCTCCCTCTCTCTTAAACACACACACACACACACACACACACACACACACACACACACACACACAAATAATAAAATAAACTATCCAAATTCTAAAACCAGGCAAAAAGATCATCCTGGGGTCACTGTCAGTGGGTCCAACTCTGCTTGACTCAGTGCTTATGCTCACATCTACCTGGGTGTGTGGAAGCAAGATGCAGGGGAAAAAGAACTGAGCAAGAGAAAGTGACTTATAGAGACAGGACTGGGGCATGATAGTAGTGCTTTTAACCACAGATGCACCTTATAATTGAAAGAACATTAAAACATTTATGGAAGTCTAGAATAATAAAAGGTAATGTTTTAATCATTACTCGCACACATTGTTTCCAGGAAAGAATTGTTCAAGCTGAGTTTATTGACCTAACTGTTTTTGATTTACCAGGCAGTATCCTTACCTTTCAAGGATAAACCACTGTATTCTAACATAGTTTAAATAGTTCTAGACATTTTAAAAACTGTTTGTTCACTTAGGATTCCAATTCCTTTTCTGGCGTCTTCAGATCCACGTAGCAGTCAGTTGCTGAAGGATCAAAGCTATCAGCTGTTGGCAGCAAATGTCATTGTGAGGCTCCTGCTATCCAAATGCAAGGAATTGGTATTACAAGTGTGTGAAAACCTGGTATGAATCAGGCCAATGACTGGAAGTGAGGATGTTGCCACTCACACATGGGGCATTCTAGTTTTTATATATTGTGTCACAGCACCCTATAATAGCACCTGAGAAAGGCATGATGCCTTATGGGTTGGACCACTTCAGCCTTAGAGGACAGCCTTATACCACTCCCATCCAACCTACTTTGGAGTACACATTCTGTTTTGTTGCTTCTTCATCTATGAAATGAGATAATGTTGGTCTTGCTCACTTCTCAGTATGAAACCACCACACATCAAAGAAATGATAGCATATTAGAGGTTTGAAGTTATAAGAGTTCTAACCAACCCTCCACCTCCACTCTGAGTTCAAGACTTTATATCTAAATTATATCTAAACTGAAGTGAATGTTGTAATGTTCTCCCTTTTTTGATGTGAGGAAGATGGGTTTGCCAATCTTGGAGGAGGCAATAAAGCTGCCAGGGAAAACCACTGATTCAAAGGTGGACGTTGCACCTGTCAGGGTGTGGTAAAACAGGAATGGCTTCATTGGCTCAGGATGGTGGTACAAATTCAAAATCTTCTCTTCCTACATGTGAGAGAGAATATTCATGAGCAAAAACAGACACTATTTCTGACAGGCAAAGTTATTTTTACACAGCCATTAAATATTCTCAAGTTCAAGCAAGCCTCTCTTACAACAGGATAAGAAAGAGACATTTCAGGGGTGAGGTATTTATCTCAGTGGTAGAAAATGCCTAGCAAGTGCAAGGCCCTGGGTTCAGTCTACACTAACTCTCTTCCCGCCAAAAAATAAAGGAAAAAGAAAGAAAAGAAATAGAAAGGAAAGGAAGGAACGAAGGAAGAGAAAAAGGAGGGAAGGAAAGAAGGAAGGAAGGAGAGACGGAAGGAGAGAGAGAGGAGGGAAGGAAGGAAAGAAGGCAGGCTTCAAGTCTCCCCGATTATAATTATCTCTTTTCTGGTTTTCCCCTTCACTACTAACACCTTCTAAACTTGCTCATTACTGACCTGACATTCTGCTCAGCAGAGATTTGCTGACTGTTCAAAAAAATGAAAATCTACCTTCTTATCTCCCCCACTTCTTTAATCATCTTCACTTTCAGGTTCCAGGTCCCTGAGAAAGCTGAAATGACTGAACCAGAACTTTTCAAAACTACCCACCGACTGTCCAAACTACCCACCGACTGTCCAAACTACCCACCGACTGTCCAAACTACCCACTGGCTGGGCACAAGTCAGCTATACCTCTGCTTCCTACCTGAGGACTAGATAATGGCTCCCCTTCGCTCACATAACCAAGGATTTTCTCTAGCCATCCTTCCTGCTCTCATAGGCACCGCCCATTTTGCTTTTTCTGCTAGGTCATTCTTATCTGTATATTTGCTTTCATCTTAAATAAGGGCCATAGGCTTGGCACTAAATGACAGACAAATGCTAAGAGAACATTGGTGATTATCCATTGTGTCAACATTGTATATGTGCTCGCACAACTTAAGGCAGTGACAATGTCACTGGATGACATGGTCTTAGGATAATCAAAATGTTGTCATGTGTCACATAAGTGTATTTTAATGACCCAAGCCCCCTGTCAGTTCTTGCTTTACAGAAACCCCTCTTGATGGCTGCCAAAATCTGCTGTCTGATTTTTCTCTTTCAATTCACACCATGTAAGCAACCTTTTCACCCCTAACACTGTTTCATTAAGTTCTCCCCAAAGCCCATACATTATCAATGGCCGATTTCTGGGGAAAAAAGTCCTACAGAAGAGTGATTTAGCAAAGACAGGACAGAATTTGGAATGTAATCACATTTACTCTGTCCATAAATCTTTTTGCAGACACATAAAAACTATTTTCAGAGTCTACTCTCGCCAATTCCATTATCATCCCAGAACCATCAAACCACACCCAGTTTACCATAGAGCCCCCAGAGGACTTTCACCCTTGCCCTCTGCAATGTCTGATCAACCTAATGTCAGACAATCCATTTCAGACCCAAGTTGCTTTGGGTCACTCCATTCAAAGCATCCCAGGTTTCTCCTTTCACTTGGATGGAGTGGCCAAGTCCTGGCAGTCCTCTGCAAGTCTTTTTCTGGTCTCAGTTCAGTGCCACATACCTTCACTGGTCCCTGAACTCACCCTCTGCTGCTGACTAAATTCCCTGCTCCTGCTCTCTCCTAGAGCTCTTCCTGTATAATGACACCTACCACACATTTTACTGCCTGACTCCATGTTGCTTCTGCTGCTCCCAGGCTTGGCCCTGATTGGATCGGCTTTTTACTGAACTTGTTTTGTGTTGTTTTGCTTTATTTTTCCTATGACATGTGATACCCTTTGCCATATCACAAATGTACTACTATGTTTATCATTTGCATGTCTCTCTATCTAGAATCCAGGTTATACAAGGTCAGAGCTCTTTGCCATTCTGTTCAAAGATAGCCCATGTACTCATATGGTACAATTAACTTCTTGCATATTTGTTGAGTTGAATTGGATTGAGTGTAATTGAGCTAATTACAGTGAAGTTTATGGAGCAAGAATATATATATATGTATATATGTATATATATGTTTATAAAACATATCCTTATATACAAACAAAATTATATTTATTTATATACATTTCTATGTATGAATATATACACACACACACTTATATTGAGAGGTTAAGAGTTGGAACAGCAAAGATTAACATTTCAGAAAAGGTTAAGGAAGGGACATAGAGCAGGCAAAACAAGAGAAAGAGCATAATTTATAAACAGGGATATTGTACCAAGAATTTTTCCTAGAATGAAAGGAAAGTAAGTAATTAAATAATGGAAGGACAGAAAGTGTGGTCATTACATAAGATACTGTAAAATACTCAAGGGAAGCCTAAGACTTCCACTGACTGGTGAATAGGAATTCTGAAATGAGAAATACAGGAGAATTAGGGAGAGGTCATGTGAATGTCCACCATGACCGCAGATACCTTAACATTTAACAAAGACAAAAGTTCTCAACTAGGGAAGTCAAGATAAAGTGTTTTACATGTCTATATTTTTAATTTTACTTTAGGGGAGGAAAAGGTCAATTGTCTTACAATGCTAAGCTTCAGTCAATCATTCTGAAGTCAAGGAACCTGAGGCATCTAGCTAGTCACACCCCATCTAAAGACATGCCTATTTATTTGCTTGTTCTCCAATCTTCTACAGTTTAGGACTCCCTGCCTGGGGAGTGGTACTGTTCATAGTGGGCTTGGTCTTCCCACATCAATTAATTTAACTAAGTCTGTCTTCTACAAGACATGCTCACATTTTAAAAGGAGCTAGAAATAAACATGCTAGAAAGAAAAGCTTCTTTGTTAATTCTAACATTTGATCTCCTGCCAAATAAACCATGTAAAGATACATGGGCTGGAAAGGAATCTGAGAGAGGAGGAAATGAAAAGGGTGACAACTAAGTAGGGAAAGGAAAAATGGCAGTGTGGTGTGAAGTAGAGAGGAGATGGGTGGAGAGTCAGATGTGAGGGTAAAGGAAGGAGCTGGAGTGTTGAGAATCTACCACAACATGCTTTGTTAAAAAATGCCACATGAAACCTACTGCTTTATATGCTAACTTAAAGATAAAAAGTATAAGAAAAGAAACAGTTTTTTAATGTTATTTTTCTGGGTTACTGACCTTCAGGAGCAAAGTGGGGTGTCCATTAACTTCCTTACAAAACAGGCATTTATCTGGATTTTGAATTCCCAAATAAATGGGAGTCCCTTTGCCCTGCTCAAGAGACTCTGGGTACTTGCATGGGAGGACAGTCACAGTGACTATAAAAATAAGAAGATAAACAGTTTCCTTTTGAAGCCAGGAAGACAAAACGTTCTAATAGTTCTGATTTAGCAGAGTAGCATGTGCCGGGTGAGACCAGAAGACACTTAGAGGATGTAATCTCTGCTACCTAGACCAGCCAAGCGGTCCTCCACCAATCTACCCATCCACCCTGATAGGGAAGCACTGCTCTAGCTACTGGGGCAGGCACCAATCCAGATTCTCACACGTATGCTTGAACACTCAATGGCAGTTGTCCTACCCTAAGAGACTCCTCTGAGCCAATGGAGAGTTCTTGGACCATTAGCAAAGTTTGCCTAATGGGATGTTGAAGTTTCCCAATCTGTGTTATTCACTCATTTGATTCTTTTAGGATGCCTTGATATCATATAGAACACACATATATCTCTTCCAAAGTACAGATTAGCTGCTTTAGATCCTTGGTACAAGTTCCTCATGCCTGAGAAAGCTCTTCCACCTACAGTGACTGCCTTACCTTTGTCTGGAACAACCCTCTCCCTGATTTCTCTTCGCAGCAGGTGTAAAATTCTGCCTCTTCCTGGTGGCTCCCATTGAAAGTTAAACTTAGTTTTGTTACATAATTAGACATATTTTGGGGGTACAGAGTATTGATTTAATATATGTACATGCCAAATGACAATGATGAAACTAGGGTAATCAGTATATGCTTCAGGCCATATATTTAACATTCACCTGTGGTCAAACAACCCAGAAGTTCTCTTCTAACTACTATTAACCATGGCCATCCTGCTGCACAATAGGGTACTTTAACAAAGTCTGTACAGTGTTAGAAGCAAAGCAGTAACAGATGACCACTGACCTGGAGTTACAGTGTGGCTTCGTGGAACTGTCACAAGGGCCTGATCGCGAAAGATCCACACCTGCTGGTCCACATCAGAAACCTGCCCAAGGTCAGGATTTTCTTTTCCTGCTTGAATGAAAACAAATAAACGTGAAGCTTAAGTTTCAGGAATAGGAGAAAGATGACTGCCTAAATCCAGACTCGTTCTGCAGTGAAAACCAGGGTCTTATATCCCAAAACTGGCAGCTTTCTTTTTTATTTTTTGGTAACTCATCAACCCAGACTTTATTTGTAGTAAATCTATGGGAATCAAAGTCTACCCAGGGTTATTACTGATCGAAAGGACAAACCAGCAAGATGAGTGAAAAGCAGTTCCACAGTTCACATGTACTGAGACCCAACTGCTCTTGTGCTTGCTCTGTGATCGGCCTGATGCTGGCAGTCATCTCCATCTTTCAGAAAATGAAGTCCTAATGGCATATGAGCACCTTATTGTTTGCTAAGACCCATACCTGAGGCAGTACATGGAGAATGTGGGTATTTAGAGGACATAGCTGAAGATACAAATAGCCCAGTTCTTTAGTGTCACGTCTCAACATCACACCCATATGTAATGATTTTTTTCATTGTTTTCCATCATGAACTTGTTCTGGTGCCTGAGAGAGAAGATAGAAGGAAGAAGATAAACCTCAGGAACATTTCCAAGACTTTCTAAGACCCTGGTTTCTCAGTGTTTCATTCAGGACAGAGAGCCAAAAATGCATAACCAGACATGATGCTCTTGTCAGAAAAACTAAGCTACTTGCTGGAACAAAATCTTAAGGCACTGGAGATGGAAGAGCAGGCATAATTCTCCTCTCACAGAAATCCTAATAACATTATTTCCCTACATGTTTCAAGGCCATAAGTAACATTTGAACTTGAACATTCTCTCAGTCTCCAATTCCTTGTATATCCTTTCCCCTGAGACCCTTCCCCTTCACTGTCATCTCTTTCTGCCTAAGTCAAGAGGGTCTTCATGTTGGGCAGTTCAGCCAGAATTTCAGCAACTCAGAAGTGAAAGACAGGGTCACTCACAGAGCACTCACAGATCACTCACAGCAAGATGGATTGTGTCCATTCATTGAGCCCTAAATTGCAGAAGACTCCACAGTCAGAGGGTTTTGTAGGTTTGGGCTATACCTGGCAAGAAAGAGTCCTTATGGAAAGTTCAGAAGATCAAATCCCAGCTTGGGCAGCTTCCAGGTGCAGTGATGGGTTCTGACCCAGTCTGAGTCCTTTATCTAGGTGAGTACCAGAGGCTCCAACCTCTTTTATGGGGTGTGGCAAATATGCAGCATGGAAGAAATCCAGTTCCTCCTGCCAGAACTTTGCTTCTGGGAAGTTCAGGTGAAGCAACCGCAGAATCAGCATAAGTATGACTTGTCTGAGCTCCTTAAGAATCATAGGGAGCCCAGCCCCATATGACGGTTACCAGGAAACAGATCTAATGACAAGCTGTAGGTTTCTCAAAAGGTAGAGATTATGGGATTTCCCCAGAGCTTAGCTGCCCTGATCTGTCAGTTTGGGTTTAGACCACAAATTCTGGGAACACAAATTAGAGTGATCACTCTTAGAACCTGGACATCCAAAATTCTGCTCTGGCCTTTTAATAGTCTCCCTTATACATCTTTCTTCCTTTCCACCTGGATCTCATTCTGTCCTTGGAAGAATATGCTCTCATGTTGCCTTAAGAGAACGTATAAAGATGAATTGAGAATGAGATTTGGTGCTTGTTGCCCCTCTTGCATTCTTTCCCTTATTTATCAGCCAAAATGTCCTCTTCCTTGGGATGTTCACAACAAAGCATCATCAAAAAGGTACCATTTGCCTTCCAAATCCCTTAGTACTCTGTTTCAGTCAGAATCCAATTTGTACCTGAAAAAATGTTGTTATAAAAGAATCAGATTGCAGAAGAAACTGTACTAGGATCTTAAATGGAGGGAACCAAGGACAAGAAATTGGACTTGCCTCCTTAGAAAGGCTCAGAGAGACTAAAGAATAAAGGGAATCATGGATTCTATCTATAAGGAATTATAGATAGTTGCAATTGTAGAAATGGAAAACAAAACAAAACAAAACAAAACAAAACAAAACAAAACCCTAAACAACCAAATGAACTCAAATGAACTCAAATGAAGAATATTGGGACTGATGCTTTAGGAAATCCTAAAATTGTACAGATGGGAAATCCTGCACCAACTGATGGCCCTTACAAACAGTATACGAAAGGCATACCAGTTGGTTTCTCAGTGCCAGACGGTCAGCCCTGATAATGTGCATACAAATAAGATATGGACTGATATGGATATGATATGGCATATGGTTATACATGTATATATAATAACAATTAGTGAGAAAAGGGGCTAAGATTTTTTTATCTTTATTAACTTGAGTATTTCTTATTTACATTTCGATTATTATTCCCCTTCCAGGTTTCTGGGCCAACATCCCCCTAACCCCTCCCCCTCCCTTTCTACACGGGCTTCCCCTACCCATCCTCCCCCCATTACCACCCTCCCCACAACAATCACATTCACTAGGTGTTCAGTCTTGGCAGGACCAAGGGCTTCCCCTTCCACTGGTGCTCTTTTTTTTTTATTATTATTATTATTAACTTGAGTATTTCTTATATACATTTTGAGTGTTATTCCTTTCCCGGTTTCCGACAAACATCCCCTCCCCCCCTTCCTTATGGGTGTTCCCCTCCCAACCCTCCCCCTTGCTTCCCTCTCCCCAACAGTCTAGTTCACTGGGGGTTCAGTCTTAGCAGGACCCAGGGCTTCCCCCCTTCCACTGGTGCTCTTACTAGGATATTCATTGCTACCTATGAGGTCAGAGTCCAGGGTCAGTCCATGTATAGTCTTTGGGTAGTGGCTTAGTCCCTGGAAGCTCTGTTTGGTTGGCATTGCTGTACATATGGGGTCTCGAGCTCCTTCAAGCTCTTCCAGTTCTTTCTCTGATTCCTTCAACGGGGGTCCTGTTCTCAGTTCAGTGGTTTCCTGCTGGCATATGCCTCTGTATTTGCTGTATTCTGGCTGTGTCTCTTAGGAGCGATATGCATTCACATTTTGATCATCCGTCTTGAGTTTCATTTGTTCTAGGCATCTAGGGTAATTCAAGCATTTGGGCTAATAGCCACTTATCAATGAGTACATACCATGTATGTCTTTCTGTGATTGGGTTAGCTCACTCAGGATGATATTTTCCAGGTCCAACCATTTGCCTATGAATTTCACAAAGTCATTGTTTCTGATAGCTGAGTAATATTCCATTGGGTAGATGTACCACATTTTCTGTATCCTTTCCTCTATTGAAGGGCATCTGGGTTCTTTCCAGCTTCTGGCTATTATAAATAAGGCTGCGATGAACATAGTAGAGCACGTGTCTTTTTTTTATATGTTGGGGCATCTTTTTGGGTATATGCCCAGGAGAGGTATAGCTGGATCCTCAGGCAGTTCAATGTCCAATTTTCTGAGGAACCTCAGACTGATTTCCAGAATGGTTGTGAGCAGTCTGCAACCCCTGCAACAATGGAGGGTGTTCCCCTTTCTCCACATCCTCGCCAGCATTTGCTGTCACCTGAGTTTTTGATCTTAGCCATTCTCACTGGTGTGAGGTGAAATCTCAGGGTTGTTTTGATTTTCATTTCCCTTACGACTAAAGATGTTGAACATTTCTTTAGGTGTTTCTCGGCCATTCGGTATTCCTCAGCTGTGAATTCTTTGTTTAGCTCTGAACCCCATTTTTTAATAGTTTTAATAGTTTTTAATAGAGTTATTTGTCTCCCTCTGCGGTCTAACTTCTTGAGTTCTTTGTATATTTTGGATATAAGCCCTCTATCTGTTGTAGGATTGGTAAAGATCTTTTCCCAATCTGTTGGTTGCCGTTTGTCCTAACCACAGTGTCCTTTGCCTTACAGAAGCTTTGCAGTTTTATGAGATCCCATTTGTCGATTCTTGATCTTAGAGCATAAGCCATTGGTGTTTTGTTCAGGAAATTTTTCCAGTGCCCATGTGTTCCAAATGCTTCCCTAGTTTTTCTTCTATTAGTTTGAGTGTATCTGGTTTGATGTGGAGGTCCTTTATCCACTTGGACTTAAGCTTTGTACAGGGTGATAAGCATGGATCGATCTGCATTCTTCTACATGTTGACCTCCAGTTGAACCAGCACCATTTGCTGAAAATGCTATCTTTTTTTCCATTGGATGGTTTTGGCTCCTTTGTCAAAAAATCAAGTGCCCATAGGTGTGTGGGTTCATTTCTGGGTCTTCAATTCTGTTCCATTGGTCTATCTGTCTGTCTCTGTACCAATACCATGCAGTTTTATCACTATTGCTCTGTAATACTGCTTGAGTTCTGGGATAGTGATTCCCCCTGAAGTCCTTTTATTGTTGAGGATAGTTTTAGCTATCCTGGGTTTTTTGTTATTCCAGATGAATTTGCCAATTGTTCCGTCTAACTCTTTGAAGAATTGGATTGGTATTTTGATGGGGATTGCATTGAATCTGTAGATCGCTTTTAGTAAAATGGCCATTTTTGCTATATTAATCCTGCCAATCCATGAGCATGGGAGATCTTTCCATCTTCTGAGGTCTTCTTCAATTTCTTTCTTCAGAGTCTTGAAGTTCTTGTTGTACAAATCTTTTACTTGCTTGGTTAAAAGTCACACCGAGGTACTTTATATTATTTGGGTCTATTATGAAGGGTGTCATTTCCCCTAATTTCTTTCTCGGCCTGTTTCTCTTTTGTGTAGAGGAAGGCTACTGATTTATTTGAGTTAATTTTATACCCAGCCACTTTGCTGAAGTTGTTTATCAGCTTTAGTAGTTCTCTGGTGGAACTTTTGGGATCACTTAAATATACTATCATATCATCTGCAAATAGTGATATTTTTGACTTCTTCTTTTCGATCTGTATCCCTTGACCTCCTTTTGTTGTCTGATTGCTCTGGCTAGAACTTCAAGAACTATATTGAATAAGTAGGGAGAGAGTGGGCAGCCTTGTCTAGTCCCTGATTTTAGTGGGATTGCTTCAAGTTTCTCTCCATTTAGTTTAATGTTAGCAACTGGTTTGCTGAATGTAGCTTTTACTATGTTTAGGTATGGGCCTTGAATTCCTATTCTTTCCAGGACTTTTATCATGAAGGGGTGTTGAATTTTGTCAAATGCTTTCTCAGCATCTAATGAAATGATCATGTGGTTTTGTTCTTTCAGTTTGTTTATATAATGGATCACGTTGATGGTTTTCCGTATATTAAACCATCCCTGCATGCCTGGGATGAAACCTACTTGATCATGGTGGATGATTGTTTTGATGTGCTCTTGGATTGGTTTGCCAGAATTTTATTGAGTATTTTTTGCATCGATATTCATAAGGGAAATTGGTCTGAAGTTCTCTTTCTTTGTTGGGTCTTTGTGTGGTTTAGGTATAAGAGTAATTGTGGCTTCATAGAAGGAATTTGGTAGTGCTCCATCTGTTTCAATTTTGTGGAATAGTTTGGATAATATTGGTACGAGGTCTTCTATGAAGGTCTGATAGAATTCTGCACTAAACCCGTCTGGACCTGGGCTCTTTTTGGTTGGGAGACATTTAATGACTTCTTCTATTTCCTTAGGAGTTATAGGGTTGTTTAACTGGTTTATCTGTTCCTGATTTAACTTCGGTACCTGGTATCTGTCTAGGAAATTGTCCATTTCCTGCAGATTTTCAAGTTTTGTTGAGTATAGGCTTTTATAGTAAGATCTGATGATTTTTTTAATTTCCTCTGAATCTGTAGTTATGTCTCCTTTTCATTTCTGATTTTGTTAATTTGGACACACTCTCTGTGTCCTCTCGTTAGTCTGGCTAAGGGTTTATCTATCTTGTTGATTTTCTCAAAGAACCAAGTTTTGGTTCTGTTGATTCTTTCTATGGTCATTTTTGTTTCTACTTGGTTGATTTCAGCTCTGAGTTTGATTATTTCCTGCCTTCTACTCCTCCTGGGTGTATTTGCTTCTTTTTGTTCTAGAGCTTTTAGGTGTGCTGTGAAGCTGCTGACATATGCTCTTTCCTGTTTCTTTCTACAGGCACTCAGCGCTATGAGTTTTCCTCTTAGCACAGCTTTCATTGTGTCCCATAAGTTTGAGTATGTTGTACCTTCATTTTCATTAAATTCTAAAAAGTTTTTAATTTCTTTCTTTATTTCTTCCTTGACCAGGTTATCATTGAGTAGAGCATTGTTCAATTTCCACGTGTATGTGGGCATTCTTCCCTTATTGTTATTGAAGACCAGTTTTAGGCCGTGGTGGTCTGATAGCACGCATGGGATTATTTCTATCTTTCTGTACCTGTTGAGGCCCGTTTTTTGACCAATTATATGGTCAATTTTGGAGAAAGTGCCATGAGGAGCTGAGAAGAAGGTATATCCTTTTACTTTAGGATAGAATGTTCTATAAATATCCGTTAAGTCCATTTGGCTCATGACTTCTCTTAGTCTGTCTACATCTCTGTTTAATTTCTGTTTCCATGATCTGTCCATTGATGAGAGTGGGGTGTTGAAATCTCCCACTATTATTGTGTGAGGTGCAATGTGTGTTTTGAGCTTTAGTAAGGTTTCTTTTACGTATGTAGGTGCCCTTGTATTTGGGGCATAGATATTTAGGATTGAGAGTTCATCTTGGTGGATTTTTCCTTTGATAAATATGAAGTGTCCTTCCTTATCTTTTTTGATGACTTTTAGTTGAAAATTGATTTTATCTGATATTAGAATGGCTACTCCAGCTTGCTTCTTCTGACCATTTGCTTGGAAAGTTGTTTTCCAGCCTTTCACTCTGAGGTAGTGTCTGTCTTTGTCTCTGAGGTGTGTTTCCTGTAGGCAGCAGAATGCAGGGTCCTCGTTGCGTATCCAGTTTGTTAATCTATGTCTTTTTATTGGAGAGTTGAGGCCATTGATGTTGAGAGATATTAAGGAATAGTGATTATTGCTTCCGGTTGTATTCATATTTGGATGTGAGGTTATGTTTGTGTGCTTTTCTTCTCTTTGTTTTGTTGCCAAGACGATTAGTTTCTTGCTTATTCTAGGGTATAGCTTGCCTCCTTATGTTGGGCTTTACCATTTATTATCCTTTGTAAGGCTGGATTTGTAGAAAGATATTGTGTAAATTTGGTTTTGTCATGGAATATCTTGGTTTCTCCATCTATGTTGATCGAGAGTTTTGCAGGATACAGTAACCTGGGCTGGCATTTGTGTTCTCTTAGGGTCTGTATGACATCAGTCCAGGATCTTCTGGCCTTCATAGTTTCTGGCGAAAAGTCTGGTGTGATTCTGATAGGTCTGCCTTTATATGTTACTTGGCCTTTTTCCCTTACTGCTTTTAATATTCTTTCTTTATTTTGTGCGTTTGGTGTTTTGACTATTATGTGACGGGAGGTGTTTCTTTTCTGTTCCAATCTATTTGGAGTTCTGTAGGCTTCTTGTATGCCTATGGGTATCTCTTTCTTTAGGTTAGGGAAGTTTTCTTCTATGATTTTGTTGAAGATATTTACTGGTCCTTTGAGCTGGGAGTCTTCACTCTCTTCTATACCTATTATCCTTAGGTTTGATCTTCTCATTGAGTCCTGGATTTCCTGTATGTTTTGGACCAGTAGCTTTTTCCGCTTTACATTATCTTTCACAGTTGAGTCAATGATTTCTATTGAATCTTCTGCTCCTGAGATTCTCTCTTCCATCTCTTGTATTCTGTTGGTGAAGCTTGTATCTACAGCTCCTTGTCTCTTCTTTTGGTTTTCTATATCCAGGGTTGTTTCCATGTGTTCTTTCTTGATTGCTTCTATTTCCATTTTTAATTCCTTCAACTGTTTGATTGTGTTTTCCTGGAATTCTTTCAGGGATTTTTGTGTCTCCTCTCTATGGGCTTCTACTTGTTTATTTATGTTTTCCTGAATTCTTTCAGGCATTTTTACATTCCTCTCTGTAGGCTTCTACTTGTTCTCTAAGGGAGTTCTTCCGTCTTTCTTGAAGTCCTCCAGCATCATGGTCAAATATGATTTTGAATCTAGATCTTGCTCTTCTGGTGTGTTTGGATATTCCATGTTTGTTCTGATGGGAGAATTGGGCTCCGATGGTGCCAGGTAGTCTTGGATTCTGTTGCTTGGGTTCCTGCGCTTGCCTCTCGCCATCAGATTATCTCTAGTGTTACTTTGTTCTGCTATTTCTGACAGTGGCTGAACTGTCCTATAAGCCTGTGTGTCAGGAGTGCTGTAGACCTGTTTTCCTGTTTTCTTTCTGCCAGTTATGGGGACAGAGTGTTCTGCTTTCGGGCGTGTAGTTTTTCCTCTCTACAGGTCTTCAGCTGTTCCTGTGGACCTGTGTCTTGAGTTCACCAGGCAAGTCACTTGCAGCAGAAAAGTTGGTCTTACCTGTGGACCCGAGGCTCAAGTTCGCTCGCGGGGTGCTGCCCACGGGCTCTCCAGCGGTGGCAGCAACCAGGAAGATCTCGCCCGCCCCTTCCGGAGGTTCCGTGCACCAGGGTTCCAGATATCTTTTGGTGTTTTCCTCTGGGATCAGTACTGTGTGCAGCGTGCAGTCTCTTCTGGTTTCCCAGGCATGTCCGCCTCTCTGAAGGTTTAGCTCTCCCTCCCATGGCATTTGGGTGCAGAGAACTGTTTATCCGGTCGGTCCCTTCAGGTGCGGTGTCTCAGACGCGGTGGACCTGCTGCTCCTGGGCCCTCCTCTACCTCCACTGGTGCTCTTACTAGGCTATTCCCTGCTACCTATGAGGTTGGAGCCCAGGTTAGGTCCACATATAGTCTTTGGGTAGTGGCTTAGTCCCTGGAAGCTCTGGTTGGTTGGCATTGTTGTTCATATGGGGTCTCGAGCCCTTTCAAGCTCTTCCGTCCTCTCTCTGATTCCTTCAATGGAGGTCCCGTTCTCAGCTCAGTGGTTTGCTACTGGCATTCGCCTATATATTTGCTGTATTTTGGGTGTGTCTTTCAGGAGAGATCTACATCTGGTTCCTGACAGCCTGCACTTCTTTGCTTCATCCATCTTATCTAGTTTGGTGGCTGTATATGTATGGGCCACATGTGGGGCAGGCTCTGAATGGGTGTTCCTTCTGCCTCTGTTCTAAACTTTGCCTCCCTATTACCCGCCAAGGGTTTTATTGTTCCCCTTTTAAAGAAGGAGTGAAGCATTTGCATTTTGATCATCCTTCTTGAGTTTCATGTGTTCTGTGCTTCTAGGATAATTCAAGCTAATAGCCACTTATCAATGAGTGCATACCATGTGTGTTTTTCTGTGATTGGGTTACCTCACTCAGGATGATATTTTCCAGTTCCATCCATTTGCCTATGAATTTCATAAAGTCATTGTTTTTGATAGCTGAATAATATTCCATTGTGTAGATGTACCACATTATCTGTATCCATTACTTTGTTGAAGGGCATCTTGGTTCTTTGCAGCTTCTGGCTATTATTAATAAGGCTTCGATGAACATAGTGGAGCACGTGTCTTTTTTATATGTTGGGGCATCTTTTGGGTATACGCCCAAGAGAGGTATAGCTGGATCCTCAGGTAGTTCAATGTCCAATTTTCTGAGGAAACTCCAGACTGATTTCCAGAATGGTTGTACCAGTTTGCAGTCCCGACAGCAATGGAGGAGTGTTCCTCTTGCTCCACATCCTTGCCAGCATTTGCTGTCACCTGAGTTTTTGATCTTAGCCATTCTCACTAGTGTGAGGTGAAATCTCAGGGTTGTTTTGATTTGCATTTCCCTTATGACTAAAGATGTTGGACATTTCTTCAGATGTTTCTCAGTCATTCGGCATTCCTCAGCTGTGAAGTCTTTGTTTAACTCTGAACACCATTTTTTAATAGTGTTATTTGTCTCCCTGCCATCTAGCTTCTTGAGTTCTTTGTATATTTTGGATATAAGCCCTCTATCTATTGTAGGATTGGTAAAGGTCTTTTCCCAATCTGTTGGCTGTTGTTTTGTCCTAACAACAGTGTCCTTTGCCTTACAGAAGCTTTGCAGTTTTATGAGATCCCATTTGTCGATTCTTGATCTTAGAGCATAGGCCATTGGTATTTTGTTCAGGAAGTTTTCTCCAGTGCCCATGTGTTGGAGATGCTTCCCCACCTTTTCTTCTATTAGTTTGAGTGTATCTGGTTTGATGTGGAGGTCCTTGATCCACTTGGACTTAAGCTTTGTACTACAGGGTGATGAGCATGGATCTATATGCATTCATCTACATGCTGACCTCCAGTTGAACCAGCATCATTTGCTGAAAATGCTATCTTTTTTTCATTGGATGGTTTTGGCTCCTTTGTCAAAAATCAAGTGCCCATAGGTGTGTGGGTTCATTTCTGGGTCTTCAGTTTTATTCCACTGGTCTATCTCTCTGTCTATGTACCAATACCATGCAGTTTTTTACACTATTGCTCTGTAATACTGCTTGAGTTCAAGGATAGTGATTCCCCCAGAAGTCCTTTTATTGTTGAGGATAGTTTTATCTATCCTGGGTTTTTTGTTATTCCACAAGAATTTGAAAATTGTTCTGTCTAACTCTTCTGAAGAATTGGATTGGTATTTTGATGGGGATTGCATTGAATCTGTAGATCGCTTTTGGTAAAATGGCCATTTTTACTATGTTAATCCTGCCAATCCATGAGCATGGGAGATCTTTCCATCTTCTGAGGTCTTCTTCAATTTCTTTCCTCAGAGGCTTGAAGTTCTTATCATACAGATCTTTTACTTGCTTGGTTAAAGACACACCGAGGTATTTTATATTATTTGGGACTATTACAAAGGGTGTCATTTCCCTAATTTCTTTCTTGGCTTGTTTCTCTTTTGTATAGAGGAAGGCTACTGATTTATTTGAGTTAATTTTATACCCAGCCACTTTGCTGAAGATGTTTATCAGTTTTAGTAGTTCTCTGGTGGAACTTTTCAGATCGCTTAAATATACTATCATATCATCTGCAAATAGTGATATTTTGACTTCTTCTTTTCCAATCTGTATCCCTTTGATCTCATTTTGTTGTCTGATTTATTGCTCTGGCTAGAACTTCAAAAACTATATTTAATAAGTAGGGAGAGAGTGGGCAGCCTTGTCTAGTCCCTGATTTTAGAGGGATTGCTTCAAGTTTCTCTCCATTTAGTTTAATATTAGCTACCGGTTTGCTGTATATGGCTTTTACTATGTTTAGGTATGGGCCTTGAATTCCTATTCTTTCCAGGACTTTTATCATGAAGGGGTGTTGAATTTTGTCAAATGCTTTCTCAGCATCTAATGAAATGATCGTGTGGTTTTGTTCTTTCAGTTTGTTTATATAATGGATCACGTTGATGGTTTCCCGTATATTAAACCATCCCTGCATGCCTGGGATGAAGCCTACTTGATCATGGTGGATGATTGTTTTGATGTGTTCTTGGATTCGGTTTGCCAGAATTTTATTGAGTATTTTTGAGTCAGTATTCGTAAGGGAAATTGGTCTGAAGTTCTCTTTCTTTGTTGGGTCTTTGTGTGGTTTAGGTAAAAGAGTAATTGTAGCTTCATAAAAGGAATTCGGTAGTTCTCCATCTGTTTCAATCTTGTGGAATAATTTGAATAGTATGTGTGTGAGGTCTTCTATGAATTTCTAATAGATTTCTGCACTGAACCTGTCTGGACCTGGGCTCTTTTTGGTTCGGAGACCTTTAATGACTGCTTCTATTTCCTTGGGAGTTATGGGGTTGTTTAAATGGTTTATCTGTTCCTGATTTAACTTTGGTACCTGGTATCTGTCTAGGAAATTGTCCATTTCCTGTAGATTTTCTAGTTTTGTTGAATATAGGCTATTATAGTAGGATCTGTTTTTTTTTTGAATTTCCTCTGATTCTCTAGTATGTCTCCCTTTTCATTTCTGATTTTGTTAATTAGGACACACTCTCTGTGTCCTCTCGTTAGTCTGGCTACGGGTTTATCTATCTTGTTGATTTTCTCAAAGAACCAAGTTTTGGTTCTGTTGATTCTTTCTATGGTTCTTTTTGTTTCTACTTGGTTGATTTAAGCTCTGAGTTTGATTATTTCCTGCCTTCCTGTGTGTATTTGCTTCTTTTTGTTCTGGAGCTTTTAGGTGTGCTGTCAAGCTACTGATATATGCTCTCTCCTGTTTCTTTCTGCAGGCACTCAGAGCTATGAGTTTTCCTCTTAGCACAGTTTTCATTGCGTCCCATAAGTTTGGGTATATTGTACCTTCATTTTCATTAAATTTTAAGCAGTCTTTAATTTCTTTCTTTATTTCTTCCTTGACCAGGTTATCATTGAGTAGAGCATTGTTCAATTTCCATGTATATGTGGACGTTCTTCCCTTATTGTAATTTAAGACCAGCTTTAGCCTGTGGTAGTCTGTTAGGACGCGTGGGATTATTTCTATATTTCTGTATCTCTTGAGGCCTGTTTTATGAACAATTATATGTTCAATTTTGGAGAAAGTACCATAAGGTGGTGAGAAGAAGGTAAATCCTTTTGTTTTAGGATAGAATGTTCTATTAATATCTATTAAGTCCATTTGGTTCATGACTTTTCTTAGTCTGTCTATGTCTCTGTTTAATTTCTGTTTCCATGATTTGTCCATTGATGAGAGTGGGGTGTTGAAATCTTTAACTATTATTTTGTGAGGTGTAATGTGTGCTTTGAGCTTTAATAAGGTTTTTTTCTTTTATGTATGTAGATGCCCTTGTATTTGGAGCATAGATATTTAGGATTGCGAGTTCATCTCGGTGGATTTTTCCTTTGATAAATATAAAGTGTCCTTCCTTATCTTTTTTGATGACTTTTAGTTGAAAATCGATTTTATTCGATAGTAGAATGGCTACTCCAGCTTGCTTCTTCAGACCATTTGCTTAGAAAGTTGTTTTCCAGCGTTTCACTCTGAGGTATTGTCTGTCTTTGTCTCTGAGGTATGTTTCCTGTAGGCAGCAGAAGGCAGAGTCCTCATTGCATATCCAGTTTGTTAATCTATGTCTTTTTTTTGGGGATTGAGTCCATTGATGTTGAGAGATTTTAAGGAATAGTGATTATTGCTTCCTGTTATATTCAGTATTTGGATGTGAGATTGTGTTTGTGTGCTATTCTTCTCTTTGTTTTGTTGCCAAGACAATTAGTTTCTTGCTTTTTCTAGGATGTAGCTTGCCTCATTATGTTGGGCTTTACCATTTATTATCCTTTGTAGCGCTGGATTTGTAGAAAGATATTGTGTAAATTTGTTTTTGTCATGGAATATCTTGGTTTCTCCATCTATGTTAATTGAGAGTTTTGCAGGATACAGTAACCTGGGCTGGCATTTGTGTTCTCTTAGGGTCTGTATGACATCTGTCCAGGATCTTCTGGCTTTCATAATCTGTGGTGAGAAGTCTGGTGTGATTCTGATAGGTCTGCCTTTATATGTTACTTGACCTTTTTCCGTTCCTACTTTTAATATTCTTTCTTTATTTTGTGCTTTGACTATTATGTGACTGGAGGAGTTTCTTTTCTGTTCCAATCTATTTGGAGTTCTGGAGGCTTCTTGTATGTTTATGGGCATTTCTTTCTTTAGGTTAGGGAAGTTTTATTCTATGATTTTGTTGAAGATATTTACTGGTCCTTTGAGCTAGGAGTCTTCACTCTCTTCTATACCTACTATCCTTATGTTTGATCTTCTCATTGAGTCCTGTATTTCTTGTATGTTTTGGAACAGTAGCTTTTTCCGTTTTACATTTTCTTTGACCGTTGTGTGGATGATTTCTATGGAATCTTTTGCTCCTGAGATTCTCTCTTCTATATCTTGTATTCTGCTGGTGATGCTTGTATCTATGGCTCCTTGTCTCTTCCTTTGGTTTTCTATATCCAGGGTTGTTTCCCTTTGTGTTTTTTTTATTTCTTCTATTTCTATTTTTAATTCCTTCAACTGTTTGATTGTGTTTTTCTGGATCTTTCAGGGATTTTTGTGATTCCTCTCTGTAGTCTTCAACTTCATTTATTTAAGTTTTCCTGCATTTCTCTAAGGGAGTTCTTCATGTCTTTCTTGAAGTCTTCCATCATCATGATCAAATGTGATTTAAAATCTAGATCTTGCTTTTCTGGTGTGTTTGGATATTCAGTGTTTGCTTTGGTGGGAGAAGTGGGCTCTGATGTTGCCATGTAGTCTTGGTTTATGTTCCTTGTGTTCCTGTGCTTGCCTCTCGATATCAGGATGTGTCTGGTGTTACCTTGTTCTGCTATTTCTGACAGTGGTTAGACTGTCCTATAGGCCTGTGTGTCAGGAGTGCTGTAGACCTGTTTTCCTGTTTTCTTTCAGCCAGTTGTGGGAACAGAGTGTTCTGCTTTCAGGCGTGTAGTCTTTCTTTCCTACTGGTCTTCAGCTGTTCCTGTGGGACTGTGTCCTGAGTCCACCTGGCAGGTCACTTGGAGCAGAAAAGTTGGTCCTACCTGTGGTCACATGGCTCAAGTTGCTCGTGGGGCCTGCTTTTGAGTTCTCTGTGAGGGCAGCAACCAGGAGGGCCTGCGTTGCCTTAAGCCCCTGTGCACTTGGGTCCCAGATGGCATTAGGTATTTTCCTCTGGAGTCAGAAATGTGGGCAGAGTGTAGTCTATTCTGGCTTCCCAGGTTGTTTGCCCCTCTGAAGTTTTAGCTCTCCCTCTCATGGGATTTGGGTGCCGAAAACTGTTGATTGGTCCCTTCAAGTCTGGGCGGTGCCTGGACCACGGGTGGGGCTAAGAATTTGATGAAAAGTAGGCTGAGATATTGGGTGGGTTCAGAGAGAGTAAACAAAAGGGAAGAAAGGTAATTACAATCTCAAAAACAAAAACATTAAAAAGAATATGCAATCTGGTGGAGGCACAGATTGTGGATATGGAGTGGTAGCATCAGGTAATGATGCACAGTGGGCCTGTAGAACACATCTCAGAGGAAAGTATCTTTATGCATTTAAAAGCCTCTGCATATTGCTTGAGTACTCCAACGCTAAAAGAAAATTGTAAAAGATTGTGTAGTCTGTTGATGTGTCTTTAAGTTCAGTGTTTGGGTCTAACCCTTCAACAGCCTCCTATCTTTTAGAGAAGACAGTCCAAATTGCCAAAGTCACCAATTAAACTTTATCTGGATATCAAAGGACAGAGAAGTTAGAAGAAATGGGAACGTGAGAAAAACAAATTAGGGCTAGAGAGATGGCTCAGCGGTTAAGAGCCTCGACCACTCTTCCAGAGATCCTGAGTTCAATTCCCAGCAACCACATGGTGGCTCACAACCATCTGTAAAGAGATCCGATGCCCTCTCCTGGTGACAGCTACAGTGTACTCATATATAATAAATGAATAAATCTTTAAAAAAAACAAAACAAAACAAAACAAATTAGCACTGAGAGTGATTATGTGAAGAGATAGGAAGCAGTAAAGGAGAGAGAGGAGCCAATCTGGCTCTTATAACAACTTTTTCTCAGGTCAATTAACTGGGATTCCACAAAGAACTATGTTAATCTATGTTAATTATGGAATATTTGCATGCTATTATGTTAATATAATAAACTATTATATCAACTAAGAATGTTCTTCAAGGTTGGGACCCCCCTCCATGACATAATCCCTTTCTCTAGGTTCAACTCACATGGTCTAATTAGCTCTTACTATGACCAACCTAGGGATCAGTCTTCCAATTTATGAATACTTGTGGGCCATACTCAAGCCATATTCAGACCACAGCAGGAGTGATGATGATACAGCAGAGATGTAGGTGAGTCTCTGAAGAGAAGAGAACTCAGTTACTGAGGAAGTTGCCAAAAATTCTTATCTCAAAATGAAATGGATAGATATTCTATCAGGTCTCTTAGCTTCACTTGAGATAATTATCAATATTGACATTAGCTATTCCTAGACAATGAACATGTTGTTTAAAGTGAGGCCATGTTAAGAGATGTGATAGCTGTAGGAGACATCTGGTCATATCTCCCTGAAGCCCTGTTGTGGGTTGACCTGATGCTGTATGTATTCTGATGTTAATTCTGTTTCTTCAAGAAGGGTTGCCCACAAGGAACAGTCCATCATGTACTTAGGTGATCTCATGTGAAACTTCTCCCTATTTTAACCAGTCAATAAAGGCTAGAGCTTGTGATTGGGCAGTGGAGGGGAAAGTTGGGACTGGAGGTTTGAAGGTAGGGGCAGGTAGAGAGTCAGAAGAGGACAAGAGAGGAAAGAGAGAGGACAGAGGAAGAGGAGAAAGAAGCCTTGATGGACCAAAACCATGGCCAGGAGAAACTGCAAGTAGCAACAAGTCTTATAGCTGGGAAATAAGTTAGTATAGCATTAGATCTGCCCAATCTAGGCTATAGCTTATAATTATAATAACTGGATTGTGCATTTTTATATGGACTTATTTGCATTAGAAATTCTAGCAAAAAAGTCCTGGTCCCAATCCCTCTACAGGTACAGTAGCAATGTCAATAACAAAGGTCCCTCTCCAATCTCTGCTGCTGCAGGCAAGCACAACCTTACAGTACAAGACAAAAGTTATGCTAGAATATTAGATCAGAGATCCTTTTGTGGACAAACTGTTGTGTCTTTTCCAAAACTCAACCGACATCCTCCCCTGTTCCCTCTCCCCAGTGCCTTCCTGCCTGCCTCTTTCCAGAAAGTGGATAAACAAAGGTAACTGTGGAATTAGAGTTCCCCTCCCTATGGTCCCATTGCAGCTGTGAGCAAATCCAAGTAAACTTTGAATTATAAATTTACTTTTACCTAGTACCCTTCAGCCTGTGACATCCTAGCATGTTGGCTAGGTCAGGCTGGATAACATGGGGTGGAATCTTCCATCCCACTCTTGGAGACCTAAAAGACAGAGAAATTCTCTGTGTTACAGAATTGAAGGGTATGCATCTCCCTTCAGGGCCTCCTCGTGGCTGCCTATGATAGTAATGCTGTATGCTCCTAGACATTCAAGAGACTAAAAATGATCCCCTTCAGGACCTTCATTATGCTGTATTCCCTAACGAAGGCTCACTTTCCCTCTTCAAACCATGATGCTGTAACTCAGGTGAAGAGTAGTTCCCCTCAGCTTTATTTCTATGAACCGTTATAATAACCAGTATTATTTTTAAAAGCTAAAAAGCTAAGAGCAGAATTTTTCTGTGCTAAAATAATCCAGTTGCTAATGCTTCCTGTTAATGTTTTGGTATCATATAGTGTAGTGACAACAATGGGGATGAAGTATGGTTTGAGCTGAATCTCAGAAGTGCACACAAAGCTAGATGTCTTAGATACGAAAAACTTTCACAATTACTACTAGTTCATATCCTAATTTTAAGACTTGAAGAAGCTACTATCCATTGGTTTATTTGTTGGTGGAGAAAGAGCAAATTAGGGAGAGTGGTAATTAGTCCTACATATCCACTCACTTAATAGGACTATGACCTTAGTAGATTAAAGAAAGGAAAAAGGTAGGGTAAGAGAACTTTAGTATCATAAGAGTCTCTAGAATGAGTTTACAGATATCCATTATATAATCTGCAGTCATATAATTAGTCTGACAACCAAAACTAAAACAAGCAGGGATTATGTAACAATAAAGGCAATATAACCTTGCCCAAGTACTTAACAACTAAACTTATAAACTAAAGAAATGTTATCATAGCTCTAGACTAGAATCTAGAACTCTCCACTTATGATTATCAGAGGACAAAATCCACCATTGCTTATAACTTGTCAAGAACAATCTATAGGGAACTTACATTAATAAAAGAAGCCTTACTAAAGCTCAAAGCATACATTGCACTTCACACAATAATAGTGGATGCCTTTAACACCCTACTTTCATCAATGGAAAGATCATGGAAACAGAAAATAAACAAAGACATAGAAAACTAACAGAAGTTATGAACCAAATGGATTTAAGGAATACCTATAGAACATTTTATCCTAAAACAAAAGAATATAACTACTTCTCAGCACCTCATGGTACCTTCTCCAAAATTGATGATATAATTGGTCACAAAACAGGCCTCAACACATACAAGAAGATTGAAATAATACCACTCATCTTATCAGATAACCAGGGACTAAGGCTGGTCTTCAATAACAATAAAAACAACAGAAAGCCTATATACACATGGAAGCTGAACAATGCTTTACTCAATGATAACCTGATCAAGGAAGAAATAAAAAAAGAAATTAAAGACTTTTTAGAATTTAATGAAAATGAAGGCACAACATACCCAAAAACTCATGGGACACAATGAAAGCAGAGCTAAGGGAAAATCCATAGCTCTGAGTGCCTCCAAAAAGAAACTGGAGAGAGAATACACTAGCAGCTTGGCAGCACACCTAAAAGCTCTAGAACAAAAAGAAGCAAATATATGCAAGAGGAGTAGATGGCAGGAAATAATCAAACTCAGGGCCGAATTCAACCAAGTAGAAAGAAAAGGAACTATACAAAGAATCAACAAAACCAAGAGCTGAAAAATCAGGAAGATAGATAAACACTTAGCCATACTAACTAGAGGGCCG
The DNA here is from genome assembly GCF_011064425.1 of Rattus rattus. Taxonomy (NCBI): domain Eukaryota; kingdom Metazoa; phylum Chordata; class Mammalia; order Rodentia; family Muridae; genus Rattus; species Rattus rattus. The sequence goes on from NC_046158.1 coordinate 13,032,931, forward strand.
AAGGAGAGGATTCAAATTAACAGAATCAGAAATGAAAAGGGAGATAGAACAACAGAATCTAAGAATTCAAAAAATCATCAGATCCTACTACAAAAGCCTATATTCAACAAAACTGAAAAATCTGGATGAAATGGATAATGTTCTAGACAGATATCAGGTACCAAAGTTAAATCAGGATCAGATAAACCATCTAAACAGTCCCATAACTACTAAAGAAATAGAAGCAGTTATTAAGTCTCCCAACCAAAAAACAAAACAAACAAAACAAACAAACAAACAAACAAAACAAAACAAAACAAAAAACCCACCCAGGACCAGATGAGTTTAGTGCCTAATTCTATTAGACTTTCATAGATCTAATACCAATACTGTCCAAACTATTCCACAAAATAGAAACAGAATGAACACTACCCAATTCCTTCGATGATTATGCTTATACGTAATCCATACAAAGATCAAAGAATGAAAAAGAACATCAGACCAATTTCCTTTATGAATATCGACACAAAATACTCAATAAAATTTTCACAAACCGAATCTAAAAACACATCAAAATGGGGCAGGGGTGGTTCAATATACAGAAAACCATCAACATAATCCACTACATAAACAAACTCAAAGGAAAGAGAAACACATGATCATCTAATTAGATGCTGAGAAAGCATTTGACAAAATTCAACACTCCTTCATGTTAAAAGTCTTGGAAAGATCAGGAATTCAAGGACCATATCTAAACATAGTAAACGCAATACACAGAAACCAGTAGCCAACATCAAACTAAATGGAGAGAAACTTGAAGCAATACCACTAAAATCTGTTGAAGGGCATCTGGGTTCTTTCCAGCTTCTGGCTATAATAAATAGGGCTGCTATGAACATAGTGGAGCATGCGTCTTTGTTGTATGTTGGAGCATCTTTTGGGTATATGCCCAAGAGAGGTATAGCTGGGTCCTCAGGTAGTTCAATGTCCAATTTTCTGAGGAACCTCCAGACTGATTTTCAGAGAGGTTGTACCAGTAACCCAACCACAAAAGAACACACCTAATATGCACTCATTGATAAGGGGATATTAGTCCAAAAGCTCAAAATACCCATGATGCAATCCATAGACTACAGGAAGCTCAAGAAGAAGGATGACCAAAATGCAGATGCTTCCACTCCTTCTTAAAAGGGGGAACAAAAATATCCATAGGAGGAGATATGGAGGTGAAGTTTAGAGCAGAGACTGAAGGAATGGCATTCCGAGCCTGCCCAACATGTGGCCCATATATATATAGCCACCAAAACTAGATAAGATTGATGAAGCTAAAAAGTGCATGCTGAAAGGGACCAGATATAGATCTCTCCTGAGAGACCCAGCCAGAGCATGTCAAATACATAGGTGAATGCTAGCAACAAACCATTGAACTGAGAATGGGACCCCCTTTGGGAGAATTAGAGGAAGGAGTGAAAGAGCTGAAGGGACTTGCAACCCCATAAGAACAACAATGCCAACGAACCAGAGTTTCCAGGGACTAAACCACTACCCAAAGACTATACATGGACTGTCCCAGGATTCCAACTGCATATGTAGCAGAGAATAGCCTTCTTGGGTACCAGTGGAAGGGGAAGCCTTTGGTCCTGCCAAAGTTTGACCCCCAGTGCAGGGAAATGTTGGGGGGGCCAGAAAGGGAGGGTGGATGGGGAGAAGAACACCCTTATAGAAGGGGAGGAATGAGGGGGCTTATGGACAGGAAACTGGGAATAACATTTGAAATGTAAATAGAGAAATATATCATATAAAAAAATAAAGGAAAAAAATGTGAACTCGTGAAATCAGAAAGATAGCAGGACAGCTGTGCTTGGAGAATGACATTCTATATCCTTCACTGTGGTGTCTCAGCCAGTAGGCTGAAAGTACAAACTTTGTTTCTGATGAACAGTGTGGGACTGCTGGTACTGAGGGTAGAGATATGTGTGGATCTCTGGGGTTCCTGCAGAAACATGTGACTGCTGGGCAGGCATCTCTTACCATGCAGCTGCTGTAAGGTGTGGAGGCAGTAATGCTGCCCAGAGCCTATAAGCATAGCCATTGAGCCTGGTGGTCAGCACTGATGATGGGGATGTATGGTTTCCTGGAACTCCTGCAGAAACAGGTCTTTGCTAAAGAGGCAGGCCCTAGGACCACTCAATCAGCACTAGCAAAGTTCCACTGCAGCTGTGGCCTGTGCTGATTGATCTGCTGGGAAGACTGCTGGACTCAGAGGCTATAAGCACAAAGGTCCAGTCTGGAGAGCTTGGGGTGGCAGACAGTGAAGGCAGGGAAGTGTGAAGTAGTCAGAAGCTCACATAGAACCTGCTCTTGGAAGCTCTATCCAGCTGCAACATCACCCTGATTCCAGATAGCAGCAGGATATCCCAGAAGAGTTTCGTCATGGTCTAGTAATGGTGGTTCAGAAACCAGAAACCTTGAACCAGAGCAATAACTCATTTATATTTGCATGCAAAGCTGCAGGTGTCATTCTCTATAATATATTTATGTTAATAAAATATGAACATATGTACAATTATATATTATACTTATTTTCTTATATTATACTATATATAGTAGCACATTGCAGTTTTCAATGACAAACAAACATTGTATCGAGAGTTGGAAAAGATAGGGGAATGGAGTGATCAGTGAACAGTGTGAGAGAAGGCTATAGTGAATGGGGACATGTAGTTGCTAAATAGGGAAGACAGGGTGGTGTGTAGTATCCTGGAGCTTGCACTCTGACTCAGTCCCTAAACATGCTGCCCAGCCACAAATATAACCCTTGTTCTGAGCAATGACAGGGTGTATAAGATGAACAAAGGTTCATTTCTGGATTGGATCTTCTTGAAAGACCTCTATGGTTACTGCTGCCCCAAAGCCCACTTTGGTATTTGTGGTCCATGGCCCCAGGTTATGTTGAAGCTGGAGGTGCATGCAGATATCCATGGTCCTAAGCACCTGGGAGCCTTCTTGATGTCCCTGGCCTAAGTTACCATCAAAGACCTTATGAATGTCCCTTGTCTGGGTCACTACCTGAAGTCATTTTTGATGTTTGCGGACCATACTTCTCCTTGGGGCCATGTTGTTGTGAGTGACTTGGACAGCCATCTAAAGCTAAAATGATGTCTGGGTCTGCACTTCCAATCAAGGGGTATATCTGGGTCTTACTGCAGCCAGTTTCTCCCATAGCCATAACGAAAACCACTAGACAAGAAAGTTCACTGTTTGTTGAGTACCCCTCATAACACTTGGTTGTTTGCTTTTATTTAATTTATTATTTTCTTAATATCTCTTAATAAAAATTGACTCTGCTTTGTTTATTCACAGAACTACCTATGCCATGAACCATCACTGACTTTGAACAGATGAACTTTGGAGGCACTGTCCCAGGTCAATCTTGGTGACTGAGTGTTTGGCACCCTAGGTCCTTAGGCTAAGCACAGCTGAGCCAAGAACTCTCCTATTGTGCTGAAAAGAAGGAAGAAGAAGGAGGAGGAGGAGGAGGAGGAAAAGGAGGAGAAGAAAGAAAATCTATCTCATACAAATTTCACTGATGCTCTCAATATTTTTCATGTAAATAAGATATTTAGGTTTCAGAATAAAATAATTAATGAAATAGTCAAATAGAAACTGAGGTATTCTGCAAATAAAGCACCTGGTGATTTTGATTTTTTTTCTTGTTTCACTTAAAATCAAATAATGGTTGCCTTGTGAATCTGAGACTTTAATGAAAAGTTATATATGATATTAACCATAAAATAAAAATCTGTAACACAGTAAATCTATTTACAAGGAAAATTCATAGAAAATTTACAGCTTCAGAGAAGTAATTCTTAGTTGTCTTTAAAAATGTTTTACTACAAATTCCACAAGATAATTGATAAACTCAAAATTTATTAACAAATTAATTTTTTTCCAGGATATAGCAAAGATACAAGTACTTAGGTATAGCTTAGTGGTGGAGAGCTTGCTTAGAGTGGGCCACTATACCTAGCCTTCTTACTTTTTATCATTTTTTTATTGGACATTTTCTTTGTTTATATTTCAAATGCTACCCCCTTTCCCAGTTTACCCTCTGGAAACCCCCATCCCACCCTTACTCCCTCTGCTTCTATGAGAATGCTCCCTCCCTCACTCACCTATTCCTTCCCACCTCCCCGCCCTGGCATTCCCCTACACTGGGGAATCTAGCCTTCACAGGACCAAGTGCCTCTCCTCCCATTGATAACCTGGCAAGGCCAAGGCCACCCTCTGCTACATACGCAGATGCAGCCATCAATCATTCCATGTGTGTTCTTCGGTTGGTGGTTTAGTCCCTGGGAGCTCTGGGTTGTCTGGTTGATTACTATTGCTGTTCTTCCTATGGGGTTGCAAACCCCTTCCAGCTATTTCAGTTTTTTCTCTAACTCTTCCATTGGAGACCCTGTTCTCAGCCAATGGTTAGCTGTAAGCATCTGTCTCTGTATTTGTCAGGCTCTGGCAAAGCCTCTCAGGAGACAGTTAGCTAGGCTCCTGTCAGCATACATTTCTTGGCATCAGCAATAGTGTCTGGGTTTGGTGTCTGTATGTGGGATGGATCCCAGGTATGGCAGGCTCTGGATGGCCGTTCCTTCAGTCTCTGTTTCAAACTTTGACTCTGTATTTCCTCCTATGAATATTTTTGTTTCCCCTTTTAAGAAGGACTGAAGCATCTACACTTTGGTCTTCCTTCTTCTTGAGCTTCATGTGATGTGTAAATTGTATCTTGGGTAGTCTGAGCTTTTAGGCTAATATCCACTGATCAGGGAGTACATACCATGTGTGTTCTTTTGTGATTGGGTTACCTCATTCAGGATCATATTTTCTAGTTCCATCCATTTGCCTAAGACTTTTATGAAGTCATTGTTTTTAATAGCTGAGTAGTATTCCATTGTGTAAACGTACCACATTTTCTGTACCCATTCCTCTGTTGTGGGACATCTGGGTTCTTTCAAGCTTCTGGCTATTATAAATAAGGCTGCTATGAACATAGTGGAGCATGTGTCCTTATTATATGTTGGAGCATCATTTGGTTATATGCCCAGGAGTGGAATAGCTGGGTCCTCAGGTAGTACTATGTCCAATTTTCTGAGAAATCTGCAGATGGATTTCCAGAGTGGTTGTACCAGCTTGCAATCCCACCAACTGTGGAGGAGTGTTCCTCTTTCTCCACATCCTTGCCAGCATCTGCTGTCACCTGAATTTTTGATCCTTGCCATTTCTCATCTTTTCATTTCCCTGATGACTAAGGATGTTGAACATTTCCTTTTTTTTCTTTCTTTCTTTTTCTTTTTTTCAGAGCTGAGGACTGAATCCAGGGCCTTGCGCTTGCCGGGCAAGTGCTCTACCACTGAGCTAAATTCCCAACCCCTGAACATTTCTTTAGGTGCTCCGTGGCCATTCAACATTCCTCAGTTGAGAATTCTTTGTTTAGATCTGTAGCCCATTTTTAATAGTGTTATTTGGTTCTCTGGAGTCTAACTTCTTGAGTTCTTTGTATATATTGAATATTAGTCCTCTATCATATGTTGGATTGGTAAAGACCTTTTCCCAGTCTGTTGGTTTCCATTTCATCCAATTGATAGTGTCCTTTAAAGGCCTTACAGAAGCTTTGCAGTTTTATGAGGTCCCATTTGTCGATTCTTGATCTTAGAGCATAAGACATTAGTGTTTTGTTCAGGAAAATTTCCCCAGTGCCTATGTGTTCCAGATTCTTCCCCACTTTTTTTCTATTAGTTTGAGTGTATCTGGGTTTATGTGGAGGTTCTAGATCCACTTGGACTTAAGCTTTGTACATGGTGATAAGAATGGATTGATTTGCATTATTTTACATGCTGACCACCAGTTGAACCAGCAGAATTTGTTGAAAATGCTGTCTTTTTTTTCACTAGATGGTTTTAGCTCCTCTGTCAAAGATCAAGTGACCATAGGTGTATGGGTTCATTTCTGGGTCTTTAATTCTATTCCATTGATGCACCTGCCTGTCTCTGTATCAATATCATATAGTTTTTTTTTTTTTTAACACTGTTGCTTGAGGTTAGGGATGGTGATTCCCTTAGAAGTTCTTTTATTGTTGGGAATAGTTTTCAATGTCCTGGTTTTTTTTGTTTTTTTGTTTTTGTTTTTTTGCTATTCCAAATGAATTTGCAAATTGCTCTTTCTAATTCTGTGAAGAATTGAGTTGGGATTTTGATGGGGATTGTAATGAATCTGTAGATTGCTTTCAGCAAGGTCCGTTTTTACAATATTAATCCTGCCAATCCATGAGCATGGTAGATCTTTCCATCTTTTGAGATCTTCTTCAATTTCATTCTTCAGAGACTTGAAGTTCCTGTCATATAGTTCTTTTACTTGCTTGGTTAGAGTCACTCCAAAGGTATTATATTATTTGTGACTTTTGTGAAGGGTGTCCTTTCCTTAATTTTTTCTCAGTCTATCTATCCTTTGAGTAGAGGAAGGCTACTGATTTGTTTGAGTTAATTTTATATCCAGTCACTTTCCTGAAGTTATTCATCAGGCTTAGTAGTTCTCTGGTGGAACTTTTGGGGTAAGTATACTATCATATCATCTGTAAATAGTGATATTTTGACTTCTTCCTTTCCAATTTGTATCCCTTTGACCTCCTTTTGTTGTCTGATTGCTTTGGCTAGGACTCCAAGTACTATATTGAATAATTAGGAAGAAGAGTTGGCAGCCTTGTCTAGTGCCTGATTTTAGTCGGATTGTTTCAACTTCTCTCCATTTAGTTTGATGTTGGCCACTGGTTGCTGTATATTGCTTTTACTGTGTTTAGGTATGAGCCTTGCGTTCCTGATCTTTCCAAGACTTTTTACCGTGTAGGAGTGTTGAATATTGTTCCTGATCTTTCCAAGACTTTTTACCGTGTAGGAGTGTTGAATATTGTCAAAAGCTTTCTCAGTATCTGATGGGATGATCGTGGTTTTTTTTTTTTTTTTGAGTTTGTTCATATAGTAGATTATGTTGATGGGTTTCCTGCATCCATGGTAAGAAGCCTACTTGAAAATTCTTATACTAAGGTATTACCCAGGAACTGAGTTACAGTATTAAATAGCCTCCATTGTCTTATTATTAATCTTAAAGACAATTGATACATAGTAAGAAAAAAATCCCCCAATATTGCTAATTTATAAAGATTTGTTTTAAAGTCAGAAATAAATGTTAAGAGCCTATCAAGTGCTTTTCTGTATCAAGTGAGGTAACACTATAATTTTACCAATTAAAATAAATTTTTATTTTGGAGTGTAAAGCTTGCATGATTATATTTATACGATTATTAATATTTTAAATACATTGTTAGATTTGGAGAGCTACTGATGTTTTGTTCATTTGTTTTCAGGTTTTAGAATTTTTCCATTACTTACCATAGATGGTCTGATACCACCTTGACTGCTACTAAGATTATCATTCTGTTCTAGTTCTAAAATAAAAAGAAATACTAACCTCATGAATCTAAGTAACTTTTGATTTTCTGCCTAGAATAAATTGGACTAAATAGGAATTTACAATTCCTCAAAAGTTTGGTAGGATCGGTTCATAAACTTACCCTGCTCTAGTGCTTTTTGTGAAAAGGGATCCCAGAGTGTTCTTACATACGGCATTGACGAGCCTCTTTTAGTTAGGATGTCAAGCTTTTGAGACAGTACTTTTTTTCAGTATAGTTTCTGTTTTCTAATGTGTTTGTTGTTTCTGTGGTATGGCCAGCATGTTGGCAAGTGACATCTACGCTGCCTTCATTCAAGATGGACACTGGCATAGATCCAAGAAGAGCTGACCCAGTGACAACTTAAACCAGCAAGTGATAGGTGTTAAAATCCCTCTGTTGACTAAAAAATACTGGTACTGTGGCTGAACCACACCATGATTCTTCTCACTGACTAGACTGGAAATGTAGCTAAGTGGTAGAACAGCTGCCTACTATACCAAAATTTGTTTCAAACATTGTAAGAGTGAAAACTAACCTAAAAGGGAAATGAAAATGGAGAAAACAAAAGAAAATTTCAAAATAACACATATTACATCTGAAAACAAAATAAAATTTCAAAATATCACACATTACACACATTACATCTGTATAATACCTAAATGAAATGAATAATTTTATATGGAAGGATAATGTTTCAAAATGTGTCAGACACTTGGTAGGTTTTATTTTGCTGTTTGGATTTTTTTTTAACAGATAGTATTTGTTTGTGTAGTTCTGGTTATCTATACATAAACTCATTATATAGTGATCCACCTGCCTCTGCCTCCCAAGTGCTGGCAATAAAAGTGTGTCCCACCATGCATGGCTGAACTTGGTGGTTTTTAGCAAGATATGGTTCATCTACAGAGCTGTGGTAAATGCTGCATACTTCAGAAAGTCTATTAGTCATTATGAGAGGAGTTGGGCACTGTGTTGGGAGGGCAAGCTGCCCTGTTGCATGAGTTATGCTTCTGCCTGGGAGATAGAGTCTAGGCTTATCTCTCACCTACCCCACACCATCAATGATCTCATGCATTGCTTTCTGACACAACTTCAGGAAACAGGGATAGACAAGCTAGAAACAAGAGACCCTTACTTAAGTTGTGGTTCTGCTGTTGCATGTCATAAAACACTCTACAAATTGCTTTCCAGTTTCCTTCTGTGACATGGTTTCAGTAGGACCTGCTCATCTCTAATTATATAAATACCCAATTGTCAATGATTCCAAAATGAGGAGACTCAATAAAAAAAGATGGCTTTGGTTTTAGCCTTTATCAACAGAGATGAAAGTTCATGATGGAAATTACTATCTGCATTACTGGCAAGGTGGTTTAGTTGGTAAAGCATGTGCAAGTATGTGGACCCAAGTTCCTACCCATAGCATCCACATTAAAAATCTTATGTAATGTGGTATGCATCTGTCCCTGTAGTGCTTGTGGGGCAGTTAGGAGGATCTCTGGATCTTGCTGACCATCTAGTCTATTGATTGGTGAGTTCTGGGTTCAGTAAGAGGCTTTGTCTCAAAAAATAAGACCTCCAACATCCCTATGCACACAAAGAACAAATATGATCAAGAAATAAAAAAAAGAATGAATGCCAAAATGGAAACTGTAAAAACACAAACATTTAAAAGTATATATGTATAATATGAAAATATAATTTAACAAAGAGAGAATTTTGGGAAAAAAGGAAGGCCAAAATAAAGCTGGAATTTAAAAATTTAGTTGATATATAAAAAAATGCAATGAAAAGCCTCACCAATAGGATGGATCAGTCAGAAAAAGATATATTGCTTTATATTTTATGGTCATTTAGGTTAGTGATCTCATAAGGCTCCTTATAAGTGCTGAAAGCCAGTCACCAGGAGTGCTGACATACCTGCAAGCAGAGGTGAGACCAGCTCTTCTGCTCTTCGTGACCCACCTAGGGGCCTCAGGACACACAAACCCAGGAGTAGTCTGGGACAGGACCCTTCAGGTTTCTGCCTAGATCTGGAGCTGACATGGTTGCACAGCTCTCTGTACCCAGATCTGGCTGAAAGACAACAGGTCTACAGGAGTGCTGACACACAGGCTTACAGGAGGGTCAAGTCCCTGTTAGAGACAGCAAGACAAGCTAACACCAGAGACAACCTGATGGCGAGAGGCAAGCTCAGGAACCTAAGCAAAGAAATCAAGACTACTTGGCATCATCACAGCCCAGTTCTCCCATGAAAGCAGATATGAGATATCCAAACATGCTGGAAAGCAAGATTTACACTCCACGATGACAATAGAGGACTTTACGAAGGACATAAATAACTTCCTTAAAAAAATACAGGACAGCACAGGTAAACAGGAAGAAGCATTTAATGAGGAAACACAAAAACCCCTTAAAGAATTACAGAAGAAATCCCATGGGGGAGAGAGCTGGACCCTCAGAAGTGTGGACATTCCTGAGAACTCAGAGAAGACTATACTCTGCCCTAAATCGCCTAGTGCCATCTGTGCCCCCTGGGTACAGGGACCTAGGAGCAGTCAGGGGAAGGACCCTTCAGGTTTCTGCCTGTGTCTAGAGCTGAAAGCCAGTCACCAGGAGAGCCTACACATCTGAGAGCAGAGGCGAGACCAACTTTTCTGCTCCAAGTGACCTGCCTGGTGGACTCGGGACACACAAAGGCAGAAGTCCTCTGGGGCAGGACACTTCCAGTTTCTGGCTGTGCCTGGACTGAACTGAACAACTCCCTGGGCCCAAATCCCAAGGGAGAGAGAGGTGAACACCCAGATATTTGGACAATCCTGAGACTGCAGGACAGTCTGCCACTTCTGCTCACCTCTTCCATATCTCTGGCCCAAGAGGAAACTGCATAGTGCCTCTGGATACAGGAATATAGAAGCAGTCAGTGACAGGAACCTGCTGGTTACAGCCTGTGCCCAGAACTGAACTGAACCAGTCACACAGCTCCCTGAACCCAAATCCTATGGGGAAGAGAGATGGACCCTCAGAAGTGTGGACAATCCTGAGGTCTCAGAGGAGACTATTCTCTGCCAACATTCCTGATCCAAGAGGAAATCACCTAGTGCTCTTGGGCAGAAGGACCTAGGAGCAGTCAGAGGCAGGACCCTTCGGGTTTCTGCCTGTGCCTAGAGCTGAAAGCCAGTCCCCAAGAGTGCCTACACACCTGAAGGCAGAGCTCTTTGTTCCCAGATCCCAGTGAAAGAAAACAGGTCTACAGGAGTGCTGACACACTGACCTACAGAAGGTTCAAGCCACTGTCTGAAACAGCAAGAAAAGCTAACACCAGAGACAACCAGATAGCAAGAGGTAAGCACAGGAACCTAAGCAACAGAAGTCAAGACTACTTGGTATCATTAGAGCCTAGCTCTCCCACCAAAGCAAATACTGAATATCCAAACACACAAGAAAAGCAAGATTTAGATATAAAATCACATTTTATGATAATGATGGAGAACTTTAAGAAGGATATAATAACTCCCTTAAAGAAATAAAGAACAACACAAGTAAACAAGTAGAAGCCCTTAAAGAGGAAACACAAAAATCCCTTAAAGAATTACAGGAAAACACAAACAAACAAGTGAAAGGAATTGAACAAAACCATTCAGGATTTAAAAAATTGAAATAGAAACAATAATGAAAGCACAAAGGAAGACAAACCTGGAGATAGAAAACCTAGGGAAGAGACCAGAAGTCATACAGAATACAAGAAATAGAAGAGAGAATCTCAGGGGCAGAAGATACCATAGAAAACATAGACACAACCAACAAAGATAATGTAAAATACAAAAAGTTCCAAGTCCAAATCATCCAGGAAATCCAGGACACAATGAGAAGATCAAACCTAAGGATAATAGATATGGAAGAGAGCGAAGACTCCCAACTTAAAGGGCCAGTAAATACCTTTGACAAAGTTATAGAAGAAAACTTCCCTAAACTAAAGAAAGAGATGCTCATAAACATACAAGAAGCCTATAGAACTCCAAATAGATTGGACCACAAAAGAAATTCCTCCCATTACAAATAGTCAAAACACCAAATGCCCAAAGGAAAGAAAGAATATTGAAATCAGTAAGGGAAAAAGGTCAAGTAACATATAAAGGAAGACCTATAAAATTACAAGGTCCAAGTGGATCAAGGACCTCCACATCAAACCAGACACCTAAACTAATAGGAAGAAAAACTAGGAAGCATCTAACACCTTTTTTTGAACAAAACACCAATGTTTGCTGATCAAGAATCGACAAACACAGGGCAAAGGACACTGTGGTCAAAGCCAACCAACAATTGGGAAAAGCAAAAAGATAGGGCAATATCCAAAATATACAAAGAACTCAAAAGGAAAAGACAAATCCCTATTAAAAATGGGGTTCAACATTCAGTTGCTGAGGAATGCTGAATGGCTGAGAAACACCTAAAAGAAATGTTCAACATCTTTAGTCATCAGGAAATAAATCAAAAAACAACCCAGATTTCACCTGATCCAAGATAAAAACTCAGGTGACAGCAAATGCTGAATCAGAAAAAGAACCACTGAAAAATTTGAAGGTTTCTCAGAAAATTGGACATTGAACTGCCTGAGGATCCAGCTATACCTCTTTGGGCAATAAAAAGATGCCCCAACATATAAAAAAGACAGGCTCCACTATGTTCATCGCAATTTATATAGCCAGAAGCTGGGTCCCTTGAATGGATACAGAAAATGTGGTACAACAATGAAAAAAAACAACGACTTTAAGAAATGAGGCAAATGGTTGGATATCATTCTGATTAATCACAGAAAGACATCTCCATGATAAGGAAATTTGAGAAACAAATGAAACTCAAGACGGATATGACACAGGACAAAACAGAGACTTCATCAAGAACCCAATTAGACAAGATGGATGAAGCAAATCTCAGGGATGTAGATCTGAGACTGTGCCAGAATACCTGATTGCCAGCAGCAAACCACTGAACTGAGAACTGGTGTTGAACTGAAGATTTGAAGCTGGTATATCTCCAAGAACGGCAGGACCCACTACCCCAAGACTATACATGGACATGACCCTTTTCTGGTAGCAATGAATATCCTAGTAAGAGCACCAGTGGAAAAGACAACCCCCAGTGAACTAATTGGGGAGGGCGCAATGGGGAAGGGGAAACCCATGGAAGGGGGGGAAGGGGATTCCAAATGTACAAAAGAAATACTCAAGTTAATAAAAAAAAAAAAAAAAAAAAAAAAAAAAAAAAAAAAAAAAAAAGAATTACAATGCAGTCCAGAAGAGGATGACCCTGGAAATAGGTAGCAATCCTAGTAAGAACCAGTGGAAGGGGGAAGCCCTGGGTCCTGCAAGAATGAACCCCCAGAAAATTGGGAGGCAGCAATGGGGGAGGGGGGGAGGGACACCCATACAAGGGGGAGGAAGGGATGTTTGCCCGAAACCGGAAAGGGAATAACACTCGAAATGTATATAAGAAATATTCAAGTTAATAAAATAAAAAAATAAATAAATAAATAAATAAAAAATTAAAAAAAAAAAAAAAAAAAAAAAAAAATTACACCTTTTTTCACAACAGGTTTGCTGTCAAAACACAGGTGTTGTGAAAGCCACCGCTAATTCAAAGCAAAAATGGGCAAGGAAAAGACTCACATCAACATAGTTGTAATTGGACACGTAGATTCGGGCAAGTCCACCACAACCGGCCACCTGATCCACAAATGTAGTGGAATCGACAAAAGAACCACTGAAAAGTTTGAAAAGGAAACTGCCAAGATGGGAAAAGGCTCCTTTAACTATGCCTGGGTCTTGGACAAACTGAAAGCTAAGCGTGAGCATGATATCATTATTAACATCTCCATGTGGAAATTTGAGAACAATAAGTAGTGGGACACAGAGACACTGCTGGATAGGCTCTCAGGCTGACTGCATTCTGCCGGTGAATTTGAAGCAATCTCCAAGAACGGGCAGACCCATGGCATGCTTTTCTGGTGAAACAGCTAATTGTTGGTGTCCCCATAACAGGATGTCTATCAAAAGATTAGGGAAATCATTGAAGCACTGTCCCCATGGGCATTTGTGCCAATTTCTGGTTGGAATGGTGGAAACTGGTGTTCTCAAACCTGGCATGGTGGTTACCTTTGCTCCAGTCAATGTAACAACTGAAGTCAAGTCTGTGAAAATGCACCATGAAGCTTTGAGTGAAGCTGTGCCTGGAGACAATGTGGGCTTCAATGTAAAGAACATGTCTGTCAAAGATGTTAGATGTGCCAATGTTGCTGGTGACAGCAAAAATGACCCACCAATGGAAGCAGCTGGCTTCACTGATTATCCTGATTATCCTGAACCATTCAGGCCAAATTAGTGCTGGCTATGCTCCTAGTCTGGATTGTCACGTGGCTCACATAGCATGCAAGTTTGCCAAGCTTAAAGAGAAGATAGATCATCGTTCTGGTAAGAAACTAGAAGATTGCCCCAAATTCTTGAAGTCTGGTGATGCTGCCATTGTTGACGTGGTCCCTGGAAAGCCCATGTGTGTTGAGAGCTTCTCTGATGATCCTCTACTTGGTCATTTTGCTGTTTGTGACATGAAGCAGACAGTTGCTGTGGGTGTCATCAAAGCTGTGGACAAGAAGGCTGCAGTAGCTGGCAAAGTCACCAAGTCCACCCAGAAAGCTCAGAAGGCTAAATGAATATTATCCCTAACACCTGCCACCCTAGTCTTAATTAGTGGTGGAAGAACGGTTTCAGAAGTGTTTGTCTCAATTGGCCTTTTAAGTTTAATAGTAAAAGACTGGTTAATGATAACAATGCATCGTAAAACCGTCAGAAGGAAAGAATGTGTTGTGGGCCAATTTTTTTGGTGTGTGGCAGTTTTAAGTTATTAGTTTTCAAAATCAGTACTTTTAAATGGAAACAACTTGACCAAAAATCTGTCACATGGGGTTGGGGATTTACAGTGGTAGAGCACTTGCCTAGCAAGCTCAAGGCCCTGGGTTCGGTCCCCAGCTCCAAAAAAAAAGAAAAAGAAAAAAAAAACCTGTCACAGAATTTTGAGACCCATTAAAACAAGGTTAATGAGAAAATAAAAAAGAATTATGCTAGACTATGAAACCAGAGACCAGAGACTATGAAAACCAAAAGACCCTGGGCAGATGGCATACAGACTCTAAGAGAACACAAATGCCAGCCCAGGCTACTATATCCAGCAAAACTCTCAATTAACATAGATGGAGAAACCAAGATATTCCATGACAAAACCAAATTTACACAATATCTTTCTACAAATCCAGCATTACAAATGATAATAGATGGAGATCTCCAACACAAGGAGGGAAACTATACCCTAGATAAAGCAAGAAAGTAATCTCCTTGCAACAAAACCAAAAGAAGAGAGATACACAAACATAATTGCAACTCTACCAATGAAAATAACAGGAAGCAACAATCACTATTCCTTAATATCTCTTTACATCAATGACTTCAATTCTCCAATAAAAAGACATATACTAACAGACTAGATATGTAAAGAGGACCTAGCATTTTGCTGCATACAGGAAACATACCTCAGAGACAAAGCAGACACTATGTCAGAGGTAAAAGGCTAGAAAACAACTTCCCAATCAAATGGTCTGAAGAAGCAAGCTGGAGTGGCTATTCTAATATCAAATAAAATGGACTTTCAACCAAAAGTCATCAAAAAAGATAAGGAAGGACAATTCATATTCATTAAAGGAAAAATCCACCAAGATGAACTCTCAATTCTAAATGTATATGCTGAAAATCCAAGGGCAACTACTTTCATAAAAGAAATTTTGCTAAAGTTGAAATCACACATTAAACCTCACACAATGATAGTAGGAGATTTTTACACCCCAATCTTATCAATATACAGAGCATGGAAACAGAAATTAATCAGAGACATAGAGAAACTGACAGAAGTTATGAACCAAATGGACTTAACAGATATTTATAAAACATTTCATCCTAAACCAAAGGATACACCTTCTTCTCAGCATCTCATGGTTTCCTCTCCAAAATTGACCATATAATTGGTCACAAAACAGGCCTCAGCAGATATAAGAAGATTGAAATAATGTCATGCATCCTATCAGATAACCACAGAATAAGGCTGGTCTTCAATAGTAACAAAAATGACAGAAAGCCCACATATACATGGATGTTCAACAACACTCTACTCAATGATAACTTGGTCAGGAAAGAAATCAAGAAAGAAATTAACAACTTCATAGAATTTAATAAAAATGAAGGCACAGCATACCCAAACTTATGGGACACAATGAAAGCAATGGTAAGAGGAAACTCACAGTGCTAAGTGCCTGCAAAAAGAAACAGGAGAGAGCAAACATTAGCAGCTTGACAGCACACCTAAAGGTCTACAAGAAAAAGAAGAAAATACACCCAAGAGGAGTAGAAGGCAGGAAATAATCAAACTCGGGGCTGAAATCAACCAAGTAGAAAAAAAGGGACTGTGCAAAGAATCAATAAAACTAGGAACTGTTTTTTTTTTTTTTTGAGACAACCAACAAGATAGATAAACTCTTAGCCAGACTAAAAAGAGGGCACAGAGAGGGTATCCAAATTAATGAAAGGAGACATGAAAAGAGAGACATAACAGAATCTGATGAAATTCCAAAAATCATCAGATCCTACTACAAAAGCTTGTATTTAACACAACTGAAAAATCTGGAGGAAATGAACAGTTTTGTAGATACCAGGTACCAAAGTTAATTCAGAAACAGATAAAGCAACTAAAAAGCTTCGTAACTCCTAAAGAAATAGAAGCAGTTATGAAAAGTCCCCCAAGCAAAAAGAGCCCAAGACCAGATGGGTTTAGTGCAGAATTCTATCAGACCTTCATAGAAGAACTCATAGCAATATTGGCCAAACTATTCCACAAAATAGAAGCAGATGAAACACTACCAAATTCCTTCTATGAAGCCATGATTATACTTATACCTAAACTTCACAAAGACCAAACAAAGAAAGAGAATTTCAAACCCATTTCCCTTATGAATATTGAGGCAAAAATACTCAATAAAATTCTCACAAAATAAATCCAAGAACATATCAAAACGATCATCATCATGATCAAGTAGGCTTCATCCCAGGGATGCAGGGATGATTTAATATGAGGAAGTCCCTCAATGTAAGCCACTATATAAACAAACTCAAAGATAAGAAACACATGATCATTTCATTAGATGCTGAGAAAGCATTTGACAAAATTCAACACCCCTTCATGATAAAAGTCCTGGAAAGATCAGGAATTCAAGGCCCATATCTAAACATAGTAAAAGCAATATGCAGCAAACCAGTAGCTAACATCAAACTAAATGGAGAGAAACTTGAAGCTATCCCACTAAAATCAGGGACTAGACAAGGCTGCCCATTGTCTCCCTACTTATTGGATATAGTACTCGAAGTCCTAGCCCGAGCAATCAGACAATGAAAGGAGGTCAAAGTGATACAAATTGGAAGGGAAGAAATCAAAATATCACTATTTGCAGATGATATGATAGTATACTTAAATGACCCCAAAAGTTCCACCAGAGAACTACTTAACCTGATAAACAATTTCAGTAACGTGTCAGGGTATAAAATTAACTCAATCAAATCAGTAACCTTCCTGTACCCAAAGGAAAACAGGCTGAGAAAGAAATTAGGGAAAGGACACCTATCACAATAGTCACAAATAATTTAAAACAACTCACTGTGATTTTAATGGCTCAAGTGAAAGACCTGTGTCACAAGAACTTCTAGACTATGAAGAATGAAATTGAAGACGATCTCAGAAGATGGAAAAACTTACCATGGTCATGGATTGGCAGGGTTAATATAGTAAAATAGGCATTTTGCTAAAAGCAATCTACAGATTCAATGAATCCCTATCAAAATTCCAACTCAATTCTTCATGGACTTAGAAAGAGCAATTTGAAAATTCATTTGGAATAACAAAGACCCAGGATAGCAAAAACTATTCTCAACAATAAAAGAACTTCTCGGGGAATCACTATCCCTGACTTCAAGAAGTATTAGAACAGTAGTGATAAAAACTATATTACCATATATTTGGTAAAGAGGCAATCATACAGATCAATGGAATAGAATTGAAGATCCAGAAATGAACTTGCACACCCATGGTCACTTGATCCTTGACAAAGAAGCTAAAATCATCCAATAGAAAAAAGATAGTATTTTCAAGAAATGGTTCTGGTTCAACTGGAGGTCAGCATGTAGAAGAATTTAAATCAATCTATTCTTATCACCTTGTGCAAAGATTAAGTCCAAGTGGACCAAGGACCTCCACCACATCAAACCAGATGCACTCAATCTTGTAGAAGAAAAAGTGGGGAAGAGTCTCAATCACATGGGCCCTGGGATGAATTTCCTGAACAAAACACCAATGGCTTATGCTCTAAGATCAAGAATTGACAAATGGGACCTCATAAAACTTCAAAGCTTCTGTAGGGCAAAGGACACTGTCATTAGGACAAAAGGCAACCAACAAATTGGGAAAAGATCTTTAGCAATCCTACATCTGATAGAGGGTAATATTCAAAATATACAAAGAACTCAGGAAGTTAGACTCCAGAGAGCCAAATAACCCTATTAAAAATGGGGTAGAGAGCTAAACAAACAGTTCTCAGCTGAGGAATATCAAATGGCTGAGAATCACCTAAAGAAATGTTCAACATCCTTAGTCATCAGGGTAATGCAAATCAAAACAACCCTGAGATTCCATCTTACAGCAGTCAGAATAGCAAAGATCAAAAACTCAGGTGACAAGAGATTCTGGTGAGGATGTGGAGAAAGAGGAACGCTCCTCCATTGTTGGTGGGATTGCAAACTGGTACAACCACTCTGGAAATCAGTCTGGAAGTTCCTCAGCATATTGGACATTCTACCTGAGAATCCAGCTATACTTCTCCTGGGCACATAGCCAAAAGATGCTACAACATCTAACAGACACATGCTCCACTATGTCCATAGCAGCTTTATTTATAATAGCCAGAAGCTGGAAAGGACCCAGATGCCCTTCAGCAGAAGAGTGGATACAGAAAATGTGGTACATCTACGCAATGGAGTACTACTTAGCTATCAAAAACAATGACTTCATGAAATTCATAGGCAAATGGATTGAACCAAAAAATATAATCCTGAGGGATGTAACCCAATTACAGAAAAACACACATGGCATGTCCTTACTGATAAAGGGATATTAGCCCCAAAGCTCATTTTCCCCAAGAAACAATCCACAGACCATATGAAGGACAAGAAGTAGGATGACCAAAATGCAGATGCTTCCTTCAGTCCTTCTTAAAAGGGGGAACAAAAGTATTCATATGAGGGGATATGGAGGCAAAGTGTGGAGCAGAGACTGAAGGAATGGCCATTTATAGCTTGCCCTACATGTGCCCCTTATATATAGAGCCACCAAGACTAAATAAGATTGATAAAGATAAGAAGTGCATGCTGACAGGAACTGAATATAGATGTTTCCCGAGAGACACAGCTAGAGGTTATCAAATCCACAGGTGAATACTACCAGAAACCACTGTACTGAGAATGGGATCCCTGTTGGAGGAATTAGAGAAAGAATGGAAAGAGCTGTAGTGGCCTGCAACCTCATAAGAACAACAATGCCAATCAACAATAGCTCCCAGGGGCTAAACCACTACCAAAAGATTATAGATGGACTCACCCATGGCTCTAACTCCATATGTAGCAGAGGATGGCCTCGTTGGGCTCCAATGGAAGGAGAAGCCCTTGGTCCTGCCAAGTTGGACCCACGGTGTAGGGGAATGTCCCAAGGTTGTGAAGGGGTGTGAATGGGGAGGGGAACATTCTTATAGAAAAAGGGGAGGAGGATTGGATAGGGGGCGTATGTCCCAGAAACTGGGAAATGGAAAAACATTTAAAATGTAAATAAAAATATCCAATAAAATAAAAAAAAAGTTACAGGAAAACACAACCAAACAGATGACAGAATTGAACAAAACTATCCAGGATCTAAAAATAGAAATAGAAACAACAAAGAAATCACAAAGGGAGACAACACTGAAGGTAGAAAACCTAGGAAGGAGATCAAGATTCATAGATGCAAGAATTACCAACCAATACAGGAGATAGAAAAGAGAACTCAGGGACAGAAGATACCATAGAAAACAATGATACAACCATCAAAGAAAATGTAAAATGCAAAAAACTCCTAAATGAAAACCTCCAGGAAATGTAGGACACAATGAGAAGATCAAACATAAGGATAATAGGTATAGAAGAGAGTAAAGAGTTCCAACTTAAAGGGCTAGTAAATATCTTCAACAAAATTATAGAAGAAAACTTCCATTACCTAAAGTAAGAGATGCCCATAATCATAAAAGAAGCTTACAGAATGCCAAATAGATTGAACCACAAAAGAAATTCCTCCTGTCACAAAATAATCAAAATGTCAAATACCCAAAAGAAAAAGAATATTAAAGATAGTAAGGGAAAAAGGTCAAGTAATATATAAAGGCAGACCTATTAGACTTACTAAAGACTTCTCACCAGATACTATCAAAGCAAGAAGATCCTGGGCAGATGTCATACAGACCCCAAGAGAACACAAATGCTAGCCCAGGCTACCATATCCAGCAAAACTCTCAATTAACATAGATGAAGAAACCAAGATATTCCATGACAAAACGAAATTTACATAATATCTTTCTACAAATCCAGCTCTACAAAGGATAATAGATGGAGATCTCCAACACAAGGAGGGAAACTACACCCTAGACAAAGCAAGAAATTAATCTCCTTTCAACAAACCCAAAAGAAGACAGCCATACAAACATAATCCCACCTCTGACAACAAAAATAACAGGAAACAGCAGTCTCTATTCCTTAATATCTCTTTACATCAATGGACTCAAGTCCTCATTAAAAAGACAAACACTAACAGACTGGATATGTAAAGAGGACCCAGCATTTTGCTGCATATAGGAAACACACCTTTGAGACAAAGACAGACACTACCTCAGAGTAAAATGCTAGAAAATAACTTTCCAACAAATGTTCCAAAGAAACGATGTGGAGTAGACATTCTAATATAGAATGAAATTTACTTTCAACCAAAAATCATCAAAAAGGTAAGGAAGGCCACTTCATATTCATCAAAGGAAAAATCCACCAAGATGAACTCTCAACCCTGCCTATCTATGCTCCAAATGAAAGGGCACCTATATTCATAAAACAAACCTTAGTAAAGCTCAAAGAATACATTGCACCTCACACAATATTAGTGGGAGATTTCAACAGCCCACTCTCATCAACGAACACATCATGCAAACAGAAACTAAACAGAGACATAGAGAAACTAAAAGATGTTATAAATAAAAATGCATTTAACAGATAGTTATAAAACATTTCATCCTGAAACAAAAGAAGATATTTTTTCAGCACCTCCTGGTACTTTCCCAAAAATTGATCATATAATTGTTCACAAAACAAGCCTCAAACCATACAAGAAGATTGAAATAATCACACACATCCTATCAGATCATCAAAAACCAAGTAAAGCTGGTCTTCAATAACAACAAAACAACAGAAAGCCCACATAAACATGGATTCTCTACTCTATGATAATTTCATTAAGGATGAAATAAAGAAATTAAAGACTTTTTAGAAATTAATGACAATGAAGGCTCAACATACCCAAATTTATAGGACACAGTTAAAGCATTGCTAAGAGGAAAACTCATAGCTCTGAGTGCCTCCAAAAAGAAACTGGAGAGAGCATATGTTAGAAGCTTGATAGCACACCTAAAATCTATAGAACAAAAAGAAGCGAATACATCCAAGAGGAGTAGATGGCAGGAAATAATCAAAATCAAGGCTGAAATCAACCAAGTAGAAAGAAAAAGAACTATACAAAGAATCAACAAAACTAGGAGCTGGTTCTTTGAGAAAATCAACGAGATAGATAAACTCTTAGCCAGACTAACCAGAGGGTACAGAGAGTGTGCTTAAATTAACAAAATCAGAAATGAAAAGGGAGTCATTACAACAGAACCTGAGGAATTTTTTAAAAATCATCAAATTCTACTACAAAAGCCTATGTTCAACAAACTAGAAAATCTAGATGAAATGGACAACTTTCTAGACAAATACCCAGTACCAAAGTTAAATCAGGATCAGAGTTCCATAACTCCTAAAGAAATAACGTAGTTATTAAAAGTCTCCCAACCAAAAAACTCTCAAGACCAGATGGGTTTAGTGCAGAATTCTATCAGAGCTTCCTAGAACACCTAATACCAACACTGTCCAAAATATTCCACCAAATAGAAACAGAATAAACACTACTCAATTCCTTTTATGAAGCCACAATTACACCTGTACCTAAAGCACACAAAGACTAAACAAAGAAAGAGAATTTCAGACCAATTTCCCTCATGACTCTCGATGCAAAAATACTCAATAAAATTCTCACAAACTGAATCCAGGAATACATCAAAATGATCCTCCAACATGAACAAGTAGGCTTCATCCTAGCTATGAAGGGATGGTTCAATATATGGAAATCAATCAACATAATCTACTATGTAAACAAACTCAAAGAAATAACCACATGATCATCTGATTAGATGCTGAGAAAGCATATCACAAAATTCAACACCCTTTCATGTTAAAAGTCTTGGAAAGATCAGGAATTCAAGCTCATACCTAACCATAGTAAAAGCAAGATACAGCAAAGCAGTAGCCAAAATCAAACTAAATGGAGAGAAACTTGAAGCAATCCCACTAAAATCAGGGACTAGACAAAGATGCCCACTCTCTCTCTACTTATTCAATATAGTACTTGATGTCTTAGCCAGAGCAGTCAGACAACAAAAGGAGGTCAAAAGGATACAAATTGGAAAGGAAGAAGTAATTTTCAGATGATATGATAGTATACTTAAGTGACCCCAAAAGTTCAATCAGAGAACTACTAAACCTGATAAACAACTTCAGGAATGTGGCTGGGTGTAAACTTAACTCAAACAAATCAGTAGTCTTCCTCTACTCAAAGAAGAAACAGACTGAGAAAGAAATTAGGGAAAGGATATCCTTCACAATAGTCACCCCCGTGTGACTTTAACCAAGCAAGTGAAAGATCTGTATCACAAGAACTTCAAATCTCTGAAGAATGAAATTGAAGAAGATCTCAGAAGATGGAAAGATTCATGGACTTGCAGGATTTATATAGTAAAAATAGGCATTTTGCCCAAAGCAATCTACAGATTTAATGAAATCCCCATCAAAATTCCAACTCAATTCTTCATAGAGTTTGAAAGAGCAATTTTCAAAATCATCTGGAATAACAAAACCCCAGGACATAGAAAAGTATCCTGAACAATAATAGAACTTCTGGGGGAATCACCATTCCTCACCTCAAGCTGTATTACAGAGCAATAGTGATAAAAAGAGTATGATATTCGTACAGAGACAGGCAGATAAATTAGTGAAATAGAATTGAAGACCCAGAAATGAACCCACACACCCATGGTCACTTGAACTTTGACACAGGATCTAAAACCATTTAGTGAAAAAAAAAGATAGCATTCTCAAGAAATGGTGCTGATTCAACTGGAGGTCAGCATGTAGAAGAATGCAAATCTATACATACATTCTTTTGCCCTGTACAAAGATTAAGTCCAAGTGAATCAAGAACCTCTACATAACACTAGATACACTCAAACTAATAGAAGAAAAAGTGGGGAAGAATCTCGAACACATGGGCCCTGGGGAAAATTTCCTGAACAAAACAGCAATGGCTTATACTCTAAGATCAAGAATCGACAAATGGGACCTCATAAAATTGCAAAGCTTCTGTAAGGCAAAGGACACTGTTAATAGGGCAAAATGGCAATCAACAGATTTGGAAAAGGTCTTTACATATCCTACATCTGATAGAGGGCTATTATACAATATATACAAATAACTCAAGAAGTTCTCCATTGAGTCAAGTAACCCTATTAAAATGGGGTACAGAGCTAAACAAAGACGTCTCAGCTGAGGAATATTGAATGGCTGAGAAGTACCTAAAGAAATGATCAACATCCTTAGTCATCAGGGAAATACAAATCAAGATAACCCTGACATTCCAGCTCACACCATTCAGAATAGTTAAGATTAAAAGGTCAAGTGAGAGCAGATGCTGTTAAGGATATGGAGAAAGAGGAACACTTCTCTATTGTTGGTGTGAATGCACGCTGGTACAACCACTTTGGAAATCAGTCTGGAGGTTCCTCAGAAAATTGGACATAGTACTAACTGAGGACCCAGCTATACCACTGCTAGGCATATACCCAAAAGATTCTCCAACGTATAACAAGAACATATGCTCCACTATGTTCATATCAATCATATTTATAATAGCCAGAAGTTGGAAAGAACCCAGATGCCCTTCACCAGTGGAATGGATACAGAAAAGGTACACAATATATCTACATAATAGAGAACTACTCAGTTATCAAAAACAATGACTTCATGAAATTCATAGGCAAGTATATTGAGCTAGAATATATGATCCCGAGTGAGGTATCCCAATCACAAAACACACACATGATAAATGGATATTTTCCCAAAAGCTTGGATCACCCAAGATACAATCCTCAGACCACATGAAGCTCAAGCAGAAGGAAGACAAAAATACACATCCTTCAGTCATTCGAAATGGGGGAATAAGCATATTCATGAAAGGAGATATGGAAACAAAGTCTGGAATAGAGACTGAAGGAATGAGCATCATAGCCTGCCCCATCTTGGGATCCAGGCCATATATATACAGCCACCAAACCTAGATAATATTGCTGATGCCAAGAAGTGCATGCTGACAGGAGCCTGATACAGGTGTCACCTGAGAGGCTCTGCCAGAGCATGACACATACATAGGTGAATGCTACCAACAAATAATTGAAGTGGAAGATGGAGGAGTTATTGGAGTCAGAGAAAGGATTGAAGGAGCTGAAGGGGCCTGCAACCCCATAAGAACAACAATACCAACCAACCAGAGCTGTCAGGGACTAAACCACTATCCAAAGAGTACACATGGACAGACCCTTGGCTCCAGCTGCATAGATAGCAAAGGATGGCCTTGTTGGGCACCCTTGGGATGAGAATCCCTTGGTCCTGCCAACTCTGGAACCCCCAATGTAGGGGAATGTCAGGGCAGGGAGGTGGGGGGTGTTGGGAAGGGGGAACACCCTCATAGAAGAAGGGGGACAGGGGATGGGAATGGGGGCTTATGGTTCGGAGAACAGGAAATGGAATAACATTTGAAATGTAAATTTAAAAATATCCAATAAAAAAGACTCCTACTAGAGGGATTCTGGGGTATCTGTGAATCTTTTGCCTGTTCTTTGGACCCTTTTCCTTCTCCTGGGTTGTCTCATGGAACCTTGATATGAGTCTTTTTGCATCTTGTTTTGCTGTGTGGGTGATAACCCTGGGAAGCCTGCTTTTTTTTCCTGAAGGAAAGGGGAGGAGGATTGTATCTGGGGACAACAGAATGTGAGGAGGGGAAACTGGGAGGAGTGGAGGGAGAGGAAACTTCAGTTTGTATATAATGTAGGAGAAAAGAATAAGAAACAAACAAAACAACTAAAAAGCCCCACCCAAAAAATTAAAAATTATATATTGCTTTAAGATCAACAAAAAATTTTCTAAGAAAGTAATTGAAGAAACAAAGCAATAGAAGGAACCATATACTCACAATAACATAGAAGTTATAAGTATTATCTTGGAATATGTCTAACCAAGGAAGCTAAACACTTGATAACAAATATATAAAGACATTGAAGAAAGAAATTGAAGATGATATTATGAGATGAATAGAACTTCCATGTTCAGGGTTAAGTAGTATTAATATTGTGAAAATGGCTATCCTACCAAAGAACATCCCCATCTAAATTCCAATCCAGTTCCTTACAGAAATTGGAAAAAAAAATCTCTTGAATTCCACATGGGCACAAAAGACCCAAGATATAAAAAATAAATTGAAACAATATAATAATGCTGAAGATTCACTACCCTTGATTTCAAGTTATATTACAAAGCTATAGTGATAAAACCAGCATGATACTATATTAGTAACAGATGACTTGATCAATGGTCTAGAATTGAGGACACAGATGTAAGTCCATACACAGCAATGAGATTTTTGATAAAAAGGTCAAAAAATAAACATTGTAGAAAGACAATCTTCAACAAATGGTGCCTGTCAAACTTGATATTTACTTGTAGAAGAGTGAAACTTCATCCTTATCTCTCACCCTGCATAAAAGTCAACTTCAAATGGCTCAGAATCTTCAACATGAGACCTGATTCCCTGAGTCTGACAAAGAAGACAGTAGGCACTACACTTGAACTCATTTGGCACAGGAAAGGACCTTCTGAACAGGACCTGATGGCACAGACATTAAGACCAACAATTAATAAATATACATCAGGAAACCAGGAAGGGGAATAACATTTGAAATGTAAGTAAAGAAATATATCTAATAAAAATTAAAAAAATAAAATAAAAAATAAATATGACCTCATGAAACCAAAAATTTTCTGTACAGCCAAAGACTCCATTATCAAACTACCAAAAAGAGAAAAACTTTACCAACTACATATTTGATGGACACCTAGTATTTAGAATATACAAAAAATTGAAAAGTAAACATTAAATAAACTCAATTAAAAAGTGGGGAATGGAACTAGACTAGTGGTTCTCAACCGGTAGGTAGTGACCGCTTAGGGAGTATTCAATGTCTCTTCCACAGGAGTTACCTAAGACCATCAGAAAACACAGATACTTTCTTAGAGTCATAAAAGTAGCAAAATTACATTTATAAAGTTTATGGTTGGGGAGTTCACCGTAGCATGAAGTATTAAAAGGTCCCAGCCTTAGGAAGGTCAAGAACCATTGAACTTTAGAAATGGAGATCTCTCAAATGATATAAAAATGGCTGAGAAACACTTTTGAAAAAAAATGTTCAACATTGTTAGCCACCAGGAAAAGGGAAATCAAAATTACTTTGAGATTTTACTTCACTCACTCCGGTCGGAATTGGGAAAACAAAATGCTAGTGAGAATATGGGGAATGGGGAACACTTGTTCACTAAGAGTGGGCATGAAACCTGAAACAAATACTGTGAAAATCAGTGTGGAGCTTCCTCAAAAATGTTTAAAATATATCCAACATAAAATTCAGCTTTACCACCCTTGGCCATAACTGTAAAGGACTGTCAATGCTACTCTAGGGATACCTGCTAACCCATGCTCATTACTGTTCTTTTTTACAACAGCAAGAAAGTAGAAACTATCTAGCTGCCATAAATAGATGAACAGATAATGAAAATTTAGTGAATTTACATAGTGGAAACTACTTAGCTATTAAGGAAAATGAAATTATGAACATTTCAAGGAAACAAAAACAATCATTCTACGGGAGGTAAACCAGACTTAGGAAGACAAGCTTCACATGTTATTGAGCATAAGTACATAAGCTTTGAATATTTAGATGTGTTTGTTCACATTGGACTACCCATGGAGCTCAAGGAACTATCAAGTAGTCATTGGGAGTATCTTTAAAGAGCATGGAGACAAGGTGCAAGTGGTATAAATAAAACCAAATGGGGCATAATGGAGCAAGAAAGATTATGTGGGATTGGGGATAGCATTGCAGATTGGAGAAGGAAGAGTTATACCAAAGACCTTTTGAAAAAGCTGTATTGAAACATACAGTAGAAACTTTTAAAAATATATTCAGACAAAAAGTGTAAAAAGTTTAAATGAAGTTACTTTGTGATAGGGGGACAATGCCCTTCCTAGACATCATAGGCTAACAAAACTCCCAGTTCCAGGAATGGGTTCTCTGTTTTGGAATTGTTTGTAAATGGGATATTGGCACTGCTCTTGGCTACTGTGATGATTTGTATAAGAAATATCCCTCATAAGCCCAAGTATTTGATCACTAGGTCCCCAGTGAGTGATGATTCAGGAGTTCAGCTTAGAGAATGGTGGTCAACTGTTCTCCTTTCCTTCTAACAACATCCTTATGGCATCTTTCAGCATTAAACACTGACAAGATTTGAATGTTTGTGCCTCACCCAAATTTGTTCTGCAAGGCAATTCTCAATGTAATAGTATTAAGTGATGGGTCCTTTGGGAGCTAATTAAGTAAGTGGGATTAGTGTCCCATAAAAGGGCTTGAAGATATAGCAATCATCCATTTTGTAAACCTCCTGTTTATGAAGCAGAGAGTAAGGACTCAGCAGACACCGACTCTGTCAGAGCTTTGACTTTGGACTTTCCAATCTGTAGGATTATGGGGAATTTTTATTAGTTATAAGTTATTCAGCTAAGGCATATTTTTATACCAGTAAAGTGAGTAGGGCAAATACCCAGAGGGGTTTGCCTTCATTGATTTCACAGTGACCAACTCACATGATATTCAAAGTTTATGCTATGAGCTACTGTATCTTTATTAGGCATAGTCAAAACACACCATGTCTGAGAACAGAGCAATGTGGGTCAGAGGAATGCTCAAGACAACTCACTTATTCTCCTGATCCCATTTACAAGTGACACTGAAATGTCAACGTTGTCACTAGGAACTAAAAACAGTGTTGCAGTCCATTGCATCTGTATACTTAGTCTAAGAAAAGTACTACCACAAGATGGTGCCAAACTACAGCAAGGGAGAAGATTAATCTGAATTTTACACACACACGCATACACACGTTATTGAGCATAAGTGCATATACTAACTTTGAATATTTAGATGTGTTTGGACTACCCATGGAGCTCAAGGAACTATCAAGTAGTCATTGGGAGTATCTTTTAAGAGCATGGAGACAAGATGCAAGTGGTATAAATAAAGCCAAATGGGGCATAATGGAGAAAGAAAGATTATGTGGGATTGGGGATAGCATTGCAGATTGGAGAGAAAGAGGGGGGAAGGGAGGAAGAGAGAGAGAGAGAGAGAGAGAGAGAGAGAGAGAGAGAGAGAGAGAGAGAGAGATCCATAGAACTGTTTGCTAACTGCAGACAACCCCCAGGTCCTTTTGTTAACTTCCTAAGAACTCACCCCTGTATTTTATACAAAGAATATTTGGGACCTAATTTATTACCTAACACAGGATCCTACTGTATCTTACTATGTTAGAACACAAAGCCTTAAAAAGAAAGGAATAGATACAGATAAAGGAAAGAGAATTCCAATCTTTCCACACAGATGTGGACACTTAACTTTTGGGCTAAATAATTCTTTGTTATGAGGATTGACCTGACTTTATCAGTATATCTTGTCTCTATTCATTGGATGACAGGAAGAACCCTATTAACCATAATTGCCTAATATCTCAACTTGAAGAAAATCACTTTGGTTGAGGAGCAAAGCTTTATAGAAACAGAATGAGACAAAATTAGAGAAGAAATTGAAATAATCAACCATAGGAGGAGGAAACTGGGAAGGCATAGATTGCAGAGCAAAGGGAGAAAAGTACTCAAAGAAAAGAGGTTGCTCTCTTGGATAAGTCTTCCAGGAGTGCCTAGAAGTAGGATAGCTGTACACTGGTTTTCCCAGTTTATGCCTCTTGTACAGATATCAATAATCTTATTTTATTTTTTAGAGGTGTTCCAGCTTGAGTCATCTATAAAATAGTATGAGTGATAGGTCAAACGACAGAATAAAGTTGCACAAAACGATACAGCAACATGGATATTAGTGAAAAATTTGAATGCAATGATGAACAGAGAATGCATTTTTTGGGAGTCGTGTCTGGGTAATGAGTTTAAAGAGACTAGAAGTGATCATAGAATTCAGGAATCTACAGCACTTTAGGAGTTTTTCTGAGATTAGGAACAGTGAGGAGGCAAGACAGAAGAAAGAGGAGGTGAGTGTACTGGTAGATCTGATCCACAGGTCAGGTCAGGAAACTATGGCGATGCAGGTAAGTGGATCTGCTAGAACCTCTTTTGATTCGATGAGATGAAGTTTGATACCTGTACAGAGAGAGGAATAGGCTGAGGTGGGAGCACAGTCAACTTACCCTGAACAGAAGGAAGGACTGAGCATGGGGACACTGCAATGGCTAGTAGGGACACTTGGGGCATTTCTGAGTTTGTTTCAGATCACTCATTGGCACTTGCTATTGTTACTTAAATGTTAACAGCCTGAACTCATGTGAACTTTACTCATGTGACCTTTCTTCAACCTCAAAATAGAAATTGTCTAATGCTTTAAATAAAATTGGCTATTGCATGAGACTTTAGTTCACCTCTTTCATCAGCTCCAATCTGCCTGGTTCCACTGCCTTTAGAGTAGTGACAACAGGGAGCATGTACATGCTTAAACACTGTGCTATTGCCTATGGATTCTTGAATAAAATAGGTAGCAATGGAAAGGCTAAATTGACTTTTATCCATTATCTAACTTAGGTGTCAGATAAAGTTTATATTAAAATTGCCCCTTGTTTACAAATAAAACACAACAGTGATGCTTGCAGAAGGGAAACCTGAAGCAAGTTCCATAATTACCCATTTATTATGTGGGGCATAGCAAGTGCATAGCTGAAGAAAAATCACAAAGAAACTATATGAAGGAATATCACAATTAAATTATCAAAACCAAGGGGTAAAGAAAATCTTAAAAATCTATCAGAGAGCAAGGAGAAATATCAACTGAATGAAGGAACAACCTATGAAATGGAAATGTATACTCATCTACACTCAACAAAAGACTGATGATATCCAAGATGTGTAAGATATATAAGAAATGCACACAGCTCAATAGCAGGAAAACAACCTAAATTTTAAACTTGGCAAAAACTCTGAATGGGTATTTTTCAAAAGAAATTATACAATAGACCAATAGATACACGAAAATATACTTAACATCTTTAATAGTGAGATGCAGGGGCTGGCTTAGAGGGTTAGAGCACATGCTATACTCACTGTACAAGAATAAAGTTACTCCCATGATTTTGAACCAAATTTGAAGCTTTTATTAAATCCTGGCCTAGGGTATTGGATGTTGGCCACCTTCATTGCTGGGTTCCTAGAAAATGATAACTAGTTATGTTGGGTAGGTGCTTATAAAAGCAAGCTGATATGCAATATATTTCCTGCCTTTATCCAATCAGCAGCAAGCATAAATCATTATGTACTTCCTGCCAATGTACCTTCTGTGTGTGATCAAGTGGTACAGTTGGGTCAACCACACTTGTTTAGAGAAGTGGAAACATATGACTTGTTATCTTATATGAACAACAGCCTCTAGCATCTCACGAAGTATCTGTCCTTGGGCACAGAGCTTATGGGTTAAAGGCATTTTGGTCTATGGGTCTCTTAGGCAAGCAATTAAAACATAAAACATAACTTTGACTCTCCACAGACCCTGGTTTAGTTTGTAGCACCTACATCAGATGGCTCACAACTTCCTGTAATTCAAGTTCTAGGAGATTGGAAGTTCTCTTATGGCCTCAACATCTCTGCATGCATGGGGTACACATACCCACAAGCAGGTACACACACACACACACACACACACACACACACACACACACACACACACATTTTTAAAGGAGAGATATACAAATTGAAGCCATTACATTACCTTATAGCTCAGGTATGAGCAGTGGTTTGGAGACAAAGGAACCCTTGAACTTTGATGGTATATTACTTCCTGTGTCACTACTATAGAGGCGGTGGGACCTGTGAAAATGGGATCAATCAGTGACGTAGACTAAAGTCTCATCCAGTAGCCAACTTTATCCAGAGCCTCAGACAGTTCATACTCTGACAGTTAAGAAGGGCCATCTGAATAAAGTTCTCATGAGTTCAAGATGTAGACAATCATAAGTAAGACCGCCACTTCTGCCCACATCCCTGGCCCAAAAGGAAACTCCATAGTGCCTCTGGACACAGGAATATAGGAGCAGACAGTGGCAGGAACCTGCTGGTTTCTGCTGTGCCTGAAACTGAACTGAACAGGTCACATACTTCCCTGTACCCAAATCCTGTGGGGGAGAGAGCTGGACTCTTAGCAGTGCAGATACTCCTGAGAACTCAGAGGAGACAAATACTTTCTACCCACATTCCTGACCCAAGAGAAAACCACCTAGAGCCATCTGTGCCCCCTGGGCACAGGGACCTAGAAGCAGTCACCAAAACTAAATAAGAATGATGAAGCTAAAAAATGCATGTGGAAAGGGACAGGATATAGATCTCTCCTGAGAGACACATTCAGAGCATGTCCAATACAGAGGTCAATGTTAGCAGCAAACCACCGAACTGAGAATAGGACCCCCTTGGGGGGAATTAGAGGAAGTATTGAAAGAGTTGAAGGAGCTTGCAACCCTATAAAAACAACAATGTCAACCAACCAGAGCTTCCAGGGACCAAATCACTACTGAAAGACTATACACATATGTAGCAGAGAATAGCCTTGTTGGGGCACCAGTGGAAGGGAAAGCCCTTGGTCTTGCCAAGGTTGGACCCCCAGTGCAGGGCAATATAGGGGAGGGCAATAAGGGGGATGATTAGGGGGAACACCCATATGAGGGAGGGGGAGAGGAGGGAATTAGGGCTTATGGACAGGAAACGGGGAAGGGGAATAACCTTTGAAATGTAAGTAAAGAAATATATAATAAACAATTAAAAAAAAAAAAAAGGAGCAGTCAGGAGCAGGATCCTTCAGGTTTCTGCCTGCACCTAGAGCTGAAAGCCAGTTGCCAGGAATGCCTACAGCCCTGAGAGCAGAGCTTTCTGTTCCCGGATCCAGCTGAAAGAAAACAGGTCTACAGGAGTGCTGACACAAAGGCCTACAGGAGGGCCAAACCACTGTCAGAGATAGCAAGACAAGCTAACACCAGAGACAATCTGATGGTGAGAGGCAATTACAGAAAACTAAGCAACAGAAACCAGGACTACTTGGCATCATCAGAGCCCAGAACTCCCACCAAAGAAAATACTGGATATCCAAACATACTGGAAACATAAGGTTTAGGTTTGAAATCACATTTTATCATGATGGTGGAGGACTTTAGGAAGGACATAAATAACTCCCTTAAAAAAATATATAGGACAACACAAGTAAACACGTAGAAACCCTTAAAGAGGAAACACAAAAATCCCTTAAAGAATTAGAGGAAAACACAATGAAATAGGTCAAGAAATTGAACAAAACTACCCAGGACATAAAAATGGAAATAGAAACAATAAAGAAATCACAAAGGGAGACAGCCCTGGAGATAGAAAACTCAGGGAAGAGATCAAGAGTCATAGATGCAAGCATCACCAACAGAATGCTAAGAGATAGAAGAGAGCATCTCAGGGGCAGAATATACCATAGAAAACATCGACAAAGCCATCAAAGATAATGTAAAATGCAAAAAGTTCCTAGTCCAAAACATCCAGGAAATCAAGGACACAATGAGAAGATCAAACCTAAGGATAAAGGTATAGAAGGAATGAAGACTACCAACTTAAAGGGCCAGTAAATATCTTCAACAAAATTATAGAAGAAAACTTCCCTAACCTAAAAGAAGAAATGCCCATAAACATACAAGAAGCAGACAGAACTCCAAATAGATTGGAGCAGAAAAGAAATTCCTCCCATCACACAATAGTCAAAACACCAAATGCACAAACCAAAGCAATAATATTAAAAGCAGGAAGGGGAAAAGGTCAAGTAACATATAAAGGCATATCTATCAGAATTATACCAGTCTTCTCACCAGAGATTATGAAAACTACATCCTGAAGAAATAGACTCTAAGGGTCATACAGACTCTAAGAGAACACTAATGCCAGCCCAGGCTATTATATCCAGCAAAACTCTCAATTAACATAGATGGAAAAACCAAGATATTCCATGACAAAACCAAATTTACACAATATCTTTCTACAAATCCAGCCCTACAAAGGATAATAGATGGAAAACTCCAACACAAGGAGGGAAACTACACACTAGACAAAGCAAGAAAGTATTCTCCTTGCAATGAAACCAAAAGAAGAGAGACACACAGACATAATTCCACCTCCTAATATGAAAATAACGGGAAGCAACAATCACTATTTGTTAATATCTCTTAACATCAGTGGATTCAATTCCCCAATAAAAAGACATAGAATAACAGACTGGATATGGAAAGAGGACCCAGCTTTTTGTTGCATACAGGAAACACACCTTAGAGGCAAAGACAGACACTACGTCAGAGTAAAAGGCTGGAAAACAACTTTTGAAGCAAACAGTCTGAGGTAACAAGCTGAAGTAGCCATTCTAATATTGAATAAAATGGACTTTCAACCAAAAATCATCAAAAATGATAAGGAAGGACACTTCATATGATCAAAGTAAAAGTTCACCAAGATGAACTCTCAATCCTAAATCTCTATGCACCAAATGTAAGGGCAACTACCTTCATAAAAGAAACCTTACTAAATCTCAAATCATTGCATCTCAAACAATAATAGTAGGAGATTTCTACACCCCAATCTCATCAATGGACAGATCATGGAAACAGAAATTAAACAGAGACATAGAGAAACTAACAGAAGTTTGAACCAAATGGACTTAACAGATATTTATAGAACATTTCATCCTAAAACAAAAATATATACCTTTTTCTCAGCACTTCATGGCATCTTCTACAAAATTGACCATATAATTGGCCACAAAACAGCACAGCCCTCAACAGATACAGGAAGATAGAAATAATCCCATGCATCCTATCAGAACACCACTGGCTAAGGCTGGTCTTCAATAACAACAAAAATGACAGAAAGCCTACATAGCATGGAAGTTGACCAACACTCTACACAAGCTTGGTCAAGGAAGAAATAAAGAAAGAAATTAAAGACTTCATAGAATTTAATGAAAATCAAGGCCCAAACTTATGGGCACAATGAAAGCAGTGGTAAAAGGAAAACTCATGATCTGAGTGCCTCCAAAAAGAAACAGGAGAGAGCTTACATCAGCAGCTTTACAGCCCACCTAAAAGCTCTAGAACAAAAAGAAGCAAGTACACCTAAGAGGAGTACAAAGCAGGAAGTAATCAAACTCAGAGCTGAAATCAACCAAGTAGAAACAAAAAGGACTACACAAAGAATCAACAAAAGCAGAAACTAGTTCTTTGAGAAAATCAATAAGATAGAAAAATCCCTTAGCCAGACTAACCAGAGGGCACAGAGACGGTATCCAAATTTATAAAAGAAGAAATGAAAAGGGAGACATAACAACAGAATCTGAGGAAATTCTAAAAATCATCAGATTCTACTACAAAAGTCTATATTTGAAAAAACTGGAAAACTTTGATGAAATGAACAATTTACTAGACAAATATTAGAAGTTAAATCAGGAATAGATAAACCATCTAAACAACCCATAACTCTTAAAGAAATAGAAGCAGTTATGAAGCCTCCCAAGCAAAAAGAGCCCAGGACTAGATGTGTTTAGGGCAGAATTCTATCAGACTTTCATAGAAGACCTCATACCAATATTATCCAAACTATTCCACAAAATTGAAACAGATGGAGCACTACCGAATTCCTTCTATGAAGCCACAATTACTCTTATACCTAAACCACACAAAGACCCAACAAAGAAAGAGAACCTCAGACCAATTTCCCTTATGAACGTTGATGCAAAAATACTCAATAAAATTATTGCAAACTGAATCCAAGAACACATCAAAAAGATCATCCATCATGATCAAGTAGGTTTCATCCCAGTGATGCAGGGATGATTCAATATATGGAAATCCATCAACGTAATACACTATATAAAAGAACTCAAAGAAAAAAATCACATTGTCATTTCATTAGATGCTGAGAAAGCATTTGACAAAATTCAACACCCCTTCATGTTAAAAGTCCTGGAAAGATCAGGAATTGAAGGCCTATATCTAAACATAGTTAGTAAAAGCAATATACAGCAAACCAGTAGCTAACATTAAACTAAGTAGAGATATACTTGAAGCAATCCCCCTAAAATCTGTGACTAGATAAGGCTGCTAACTTTCTTCCTATTTATTCAATATAGTACTTGAGGTTGTAATCAGAGCAATCAGACAAGGAAAGGAGGTCAAAGGAATACAAATTTGAAATGAAGAAGTCATAATAGCAATATTTTCAGATGATAAGATAGTATACTTAAGTGACCTCAAAAGTTTCACCAGAGAACTATTAAACCTGATAAACAACTTAAGCAAGTGGCTGAGTATAAAATTAACTGAAACAAATCTGTAGCCTTCCTCTACTTAAAGGATAAACAGGCTGAAAATGAAATTACAGAAATGACACCATTCCCAATAGTCCCCAGTAATATAAAATACCTCAGTGTGACTCTAACCAAGGAAATGATTAGAAATCTGTATGACAAGAACTTCAAGTTTCTGAAGAAAGAAACTGAAGATCTTAGCAGATGGAAAGATCTCCCATGCTCATGGATGGGCAGGATTAATATAGTAAAAATGGCTATTTTGGCAAAAACAATCTGCAGATTCAATGAAGTCTCCATCAATATTCCAACTCAAATCTTCATAGATTTAGAATGAGCAATTTGCAAATTCATTTGCAATAATAAAATATCAAGGATAGCGAAAACTTTACTCAAAATTAAAAAACTTCTGGGGGAATCACCATCCCTGACCTCAAGCAATATTACAGAGCAATAGTGATAAAAACTTTATGAAGTTGGTAAAGAGACAAGCAGGTAGATCAGTGGCATAGAATTGAAAACCTGGTAATGAATCCACACACATATGGTCACTTGATCTTTGACAAAGGAGCTAAATCCATCCAATGGATAAAAGATAACATTTTCAAGAAATGGTGCTGGTCCAGTTGGAGGTCAGCATGTTGAAGAATGCAAATTGATCCATTCTTCTCACTTGGTACAGTGCTGAAGTCCAAGTGGATCAAGGACTTCCACATCAAACCAGATACTCAAACTAATAGAAGAAAATGTGGGGAAGAATCTCAATCACATGGGCACTGGGGAATATTTCCTGAATGCAACACCAATTGCTTATGCTGTTAGATCAAGAATTGACAAGTGGGACCTCATAAAACTGCAAAGCTTTTGTAATGCAAAGGACACTTTCTTTAGGACAAAACATCAATGAACAGTTTGGAAAAAAATCTTTAACAATTCTACATCTGATAGATGGCTTATATCCAAAATATACAAAGAACTCAAGAATTTAGACTCCAGAGAGCCAAATAATCCTATTAAAAATGGGGTAGAGAGCTAAACAAAGAATTTTCAGCTGAGGAATATCAAATGACTGAGAAGTACTGCACGGAGCCATATTGGATTTGGGCCTAGCCGCTTTTTGAACTGCTTGGCTCAAAGTGGCTAGGTGACTCTGGGCTGTTTGGCCACAGAGACTCACCCCTAAGATGACTGCCATAAGTCTTAAGATTGTTGGACAAAGCCTCTCCCATGAATTTACGGCACAGGAAGATAACATTCAAGGGATGCCTCAGCTCCCGAGCAGATACCAGTTATCTCCTCAGTCAACACCCAGTGTCTCCACCACCTGACCTCATCGCTTGACTTTTTGCCTCCAGCTATCACTGCCTATACCCCTCATCTCCCCCTCCTTCATATTTCACAAAGGTCACTCCCCCTACCTGAAAGCCTTAAAAGCTGTAACGTTCATCCCAATAAACGAGACCTTGACAACAGAACTTTTGCTTGGTCTCCTTCTTCTCTTCACCCCCATTTTGGCCCACAGGTAGAAAGCCTCTTCGGGACCCTGAATAACTGGGTCCCCGCTGGCGGGGACAAAGTACCTAAAGAAACATCTTTAGTCATCCAGAAAATGCAAATTAAAATAACCCTGAGATTCCACCTTACACCAGTCAGAATGACTAAGATCAAAACTCAGGTGACCACAGATGCTGCTGAGGATGTGGAGAAAGAGGAACACTCCTCCATTGTTGGTGGGCTTGCTTGCTGGTACACTCACTCTGGAAATCAATCTGGAATTTCTTCAGAAAAGTGGACATTGTATATCTGAGAACCCAGCTGTACATCTCCCGGGCATATAAGCAAAAGATGCTCCAACATAAAACAAGAACACATTCTCCACTATGTTCATGGCAGCCTTATTTATAATAGCCAGATGCTAGAAAAAACCCACATATCCTTCAATAGAGGATGGTACCTTTACACAATGGAGTATTATTCAGCTATCAAAAACAATGACCTTATGAAATTCATAGGCAAATGGATTGATCTAGCAAATATCATCCTGGGTTACGTAATCCAATCACAGAAAAACACACATGGTATGCACTTACTGATAGGTGGGTATTAGCTCCAAAGCTTGAATTACCCAAGATACAATCCATGGACCACAAGAAGGTCAAGAAGAAGGATGACCAAAGTATGGATGTTTCACTCCTTCTTAAAAGGGGGAACAAAAATATTCATAGGAGGGGATATGGGGGCAAAGTTTGCAGCAGAGACTGAAGGAACAGCCATTCAGAGCCTGTCCCACAGGTGGCATACACACACACACACACACACACACATACACACACACACACACACACACACACACACACACACACACACACACACACACACACACACACAGAGCCACCTAAACTAGATAAGATTGATGAAGCTAAGAACTACATACTGACAGGAAATGGATACAGATGTCTCCTGAGAGACAGAGCCAAAGCATGTCAAATACTGAGGGAAATGCTACCAGCAAAACATTGAACTGAGAATAGGACCCCCTTTGGAGGCATTAGAGAAAGGATTGAAAGAGCAGACAGGGTTTGCAACCCCTTAAGAAAACAATACCAACCAACCAAGGCTCCCAGGGACTAAACCACTGCTCAAAGACTATACATGGATTGATCCATGGCTCCAGCTGCATATGTAGTAAAGAATAGCCTTGTGGGGACCAATTGAAGAAGAAGCCCTTGCTCGTACCAAGGATGGACCCTGAGTGTAGGGTAATGTCGGGGGGCAGGGGTGTTGGTGGTGCGGGAAGAGGCGGTGGATGCAGAGGGGAACACCCTTATAGAAGAAGGGGTGGGGGATAGGGTAGGGGATTTGTGTCTGGGAAACCTGGAAAGGGAATAACATTTGAAATGTAAGTAAAAAAATATTCAGTTAAAGAAAAAAAAACAATTACTACTAAAACATGTGGCATAAACATGTTTCTTTCTTAGAAGCATTTAAAGGGTAGATAAATGAATCACAACAGCAAGCAATAATGCCTAATCTGAAATCACATACTAAGAATGATTTCATATTTTAATAAATGGAATCACAAGACACTTGCTTTATTTTCTTGGAGTACTTTCACAAGCACTCAGAATTACCCTCACAAAACTCCATTCCTGGATCATTATCCAATATCTTGCCCCTTTTTAAAATGCAGAATACTCTGAATGGTTTTATTTGAGATGTAGATAAGTGTAATTGTCATTTGATGCATAAGTGTCCTATAAACAAGCAAATTCTATAGTGAATAATATTACAACAATGAAAAATTATGTGTAAACTATGCCCACCACTATTGTTTGCATTATCATATGGATCAGAAAAATCTAAAGAATAGCTTGAAAAGAGACCCATATGATTAGTAGTTCTGGTGTCTTGTAGAATGTAAGCCCATATTTGCTTGGAATAGAAATACAAATATTATGATGCATGATATCCTATGCAAATAGGAAGTGATTTAAATCCTGAGGAAAAAGTAAATGTTTCCCTTTCTCCCTCTGTTGAGATCTCAAAGCCC
This sequence comes from Rattus rattus, assembly GCF_011064425.1. NCBI lineage: Eukaryota > Metazoa > Chordata > Mammalia > Rodentia > Muridae > Rattus > Rattus rattus. Next base: position 13,072,228 of record NC_046158.1, read on the forward strand.
ATCGATAAACACAGCCATTAGTAAAAATAACAGGAGCTGAAGACATGAAATCTACAAGTTGAAGCAAAAGAGGATGAGGAATATAAGACCAATAAACATGCTCAGAGACATCACTGCAGATGCACAGGTCAATGAAGCCAGCATCACCAGAAAGAGATTCTCAGGTGACATAGGGCTCTGTGTATTTCTTCCTTGGTTCACAGAGCCTAAGCTTGGCTTCTGAAGATATGGTTCTTATCTCCTTGTGCTCTTGAGTTGGAGGTTTGCTATCTTTCAGTTATTTCCACTGTCTCATCACCCTCTGCTGGTCCCTGATGGCCAGAGGATAGAGGAGCTGAAGAGGAATCCACAGTGTTTCAGTGGAAACATTTGTAACAACAGGCACCTACTCTTTCCCAATTTTCTTCAACTAACTGGTCTTCCAAGTAACGAATTGCTTAAGCCACACAAGTCTTTTTTAAAGGAAGTTCAAGATGTTCTGTAGAGAAATGTTTTTGAGCTCTTGAACATATAGCACCTTGAGACAAATTTTAAAAATTAAGAGAAAATAAGGGGGTTGGGGATTTAGCTCAGTGGTAGAGCGCTTGCCTAGCAAGCGCAAGGCCCTGGGTTCGGTCCCCAGCTCCGAAAAAAAGGAAAAAAAAAAAAAGAGAGAAAATAAGATGTTGTGGCCTCCTAACCTGTGATCCTGGGTGTGTTAGAGCACCTGGGAGTCAAGCTGCTCTGGGTATTGTGGGACTGAGAGACAGGCAGATGGATCAATGGAATAGAATTGAAGACCCAGAAATGAGCCCACACACCTATGGTCACTTGATCTTTGACAAAGGAATTAAAACCACCCAGTAGAAAAAAGATAGCATTTTCAACAAATGGTGCTGGTTCAACCAAACGGTGGTCAGCATGTAGAAGAATGCAAATCTATCCATTCTTATCACCTTGTACAAAGTCCAAGTCCAAATAGATCAAGGACTTCTACATAAAGCTACATACACTGAAACTAATAGAAGAGAAAGTGGGGAAGAGACTTGAACACACGGGCACAGGGGAAAAGAACAGAATGCCAATGGCTTATGTTCTAAGATCAAGAATCAATAAATGGGACCTCATAAAATGCAAAGCTTCTGTAAGGCAAAGGACACTGTCATCAGGACAAAACGGCAACCACCAGATAGGGAAAAGATCTTTACCAATCCTATATCTGATAGAGGGCTAATATCCAAAATACACAGAGAAGTCAAGAAGTTAGACTCCAGAGAACCAAATAACCCTATTAAAAATGGGGTAGAGAGCTAAACAAACAATTCTCAACTGAGGAATATTGAATGGCCATGAAGCACCTAAAGAAATGTTCATCATCATTAGTCATCAGAAAAATGTAAGTCAAAACAGCCCTGAGTTTCCAGCTCATACCAGTCAGAATGGCTAAGATAAAAATCCCAAGTTACAACAGATGCAGGTAAGGATGTGGAGAAAGAGAAACGCTCCTCCATTGGTGGGATTGCAAGCTGGGACAACCACTCTGGAAACCAGTCTGGCGGTTCCTCAAAAGTTGGACACAGTACTACTTGAAGACCCAGCTATATCACTCCTGGGAATATACCCAAAAGATGCTCCAACATATAACAAGGACTCATGCTCCACTGTGTTCATAGCAGCCTTATTTATAATAGCCAGAACCTGGAAAGAACCCAGATATCCTTCAACAGAGGAATGGATGCAGAAAATGTGGTACATTTACACAATGGAGTACTACTCGGCTATAAAAACAATGACTTCATGAAATTCTTAGACAAATGGATGTGACTAGAAAATAGATCCTGAGTGAAGTAACCCAACCACAAAAAAACACACATGGTATGTACTCACTGATCAGTGGATATTAGCCTAAAAGCTCAGACTACCCAAGATACAATTTACATACCACATGAAGCTCAAAAAGAATGAAGACCAAAGTGTGGATGCTTCACTCTTTCTTCGAAGGGAGAACAAAAATATTCATAGGAGTAAATACAGAGATAAAGTTTGGAGCAGAGCCTGAAGGAAAGGCCATCCAGAGACTGCCACACCTGGGGATCCATCCCACATACAGACACCAAACCCAGACACTATGCTAATGCCAAGAAGTGCATGCTTTCAGGAGCCTGATATACTTGTCTCCTGAGAGGCCCTGACAGAGGCTGAAAAATAGAGGTGGATGTTCACAGCCAACTATTGAGCTGAGATGGAGTCAACAAGGGAGGAGTTAGAGAAAGGACTGAAGGAGCTGAAGGGGTTTGCAACCCCATAGGAAGAACAACAATATCAACCAACCAGACAGCCCAGAGCTCCCAGGGACTAAACCACCAACCAAACAGTACATATAGAATGACTGGTGGCTACAACTGAATATGTAGCAGAGGGTGGCCTTATTGGGCACCAACGGGAGATGAATCCCTTGGTCCTGTGAAGGCTGGATTCCCCAGTGTAGGGGTATGCCAGAGCAGGGAGGCTGTAGGAAGTTGGTGGGTGTATAGTGTAACACCCTCATAGAAGCAGTGGGAATGGAATAGGGGGTTTCCAGAGGGGAAATTGGGAAAGCAGATAACATTTGAAATGTAAATAAAGAAAATATCCAATAAAAGAAAAAAAAAGAAAAAATAAGAATAAAAGTGCAAGGTTGTAACTCCTTAAAAAAGGAGTAAATGAAAAAGAATAAGAATATCCTTTGGTGTCTCCCCGTTTTTAAATTTTTAAATTACTTTTACTTTAATGTTCTCTGGTCTCTTGAAGTCCTGGCCTTGAAGATTATTAAGAATGCCTGTAGTGTGATTAATATTCAATTATTTACAAAAGTTATTAAGGTTTTTATTACTATAGGCTGGTCCATCATCAGGTTTTATAGAAGTAGACCCTTGATAAAAGAAGAGCATACTACAGAAACATTCTCTGAGGATTAAGGACAAGGACATTTAGAATATGTATCCATGCAAATGTTCAGGTGTGGCATATGAGGTGCCATAGTTCATTATCATTTTTACTTCTGGGATTATGACTATATAGCTATGACATCTCTGAACAAACTATCTCACCTGTCTAAGCAGGATATGATGTTGCACATGAAGTCAATAGTGTACAAGTATTGATATTTTTATTCTGAAAAAAAAGTAAAAACAGGGCAGGTTAATGCATTAGCTTTCTTGTTTCCTTCTGCAATAAAACCATGAAGGTTAGGTTGTGCACAAGTATGAGTAATGAACAAAGGATGTGTGCTATAGCAGATGTTACAATAGTTCCTGTAGTAATGGGAGCCAACAGCATGTGAAGATAAAATTAAAGCCCTTTCTATTGCTGGAAACAACCCTACAACATAAACAGAATCTGAAACCACATTTACGCATTTGTGAATTAACTGTAATAGATTAATTGAATCAGTCAGTTCCACCTGTTGGGCTGACAAAACAGAAGTATTGATAGATTGGTGAATATCTGGACCATGAATTTTTCGCATACTCTTAGATGAACCTCAATAAAATAAGTATCTGTCAATGGAATAGAAAAGTTTGAACCATTTTTGTAACCACAAATTCAGTTCCTGTGAGAAAATCCCACAGTTTATCGGTTGGATAATGATTTCCTGGTCTTCCATCATAATCTGCAAATGTGTTTTGAAAATCCATAGAGATCTGTAACACTATAAAAAATGATTGTTATTTAAGGGTAATGTAATATAGCAAGGTTCAAACCCAGATAATTGTTGACACTGAGTCCTTTCTGATTTATAAATTGAACAAGTAGAGTAAGGCAAGCAATTAGTATCTTATGCTCTTATGATGTAAAGCCATTCCAAAGCACCTTATTGTGCTATCATACCTGTAGGAGACAATTTTGTGAAAGAAATAAGTAAGTTTAAAGACAGTAAAGGGGCCACATGATACACAGATATCCCTTTTAGTCTGTATGCATATAGCCATCATGCTTCCTTTTTCTCTCAAGATAATATGTAGGAATTGCTCAATGCTGCCTCTCCTAGAGTTTTAAGTAGGTCGTTTAGTGCATAATTAGGTATTACTTTAGTACAACTTAGCCAATTAATATCTCCTAATAATTTCTGAAAGTTGCTGGGTGTTTTTCTTTTGTTCTTTTCTTTTTTATTAGATATTTTTAAATTTACATTTCAAATGTTATTCCCTTTCATGGTTTCCTGACAAAAAACACCCTATCCAATTCCTTCACCCCCTTCTCCTATGAGGCTGTTTCCCCTCCTCAACTACCCACTCCTTCCTGCCTCCCCACCCTGACTTTCCCCTACACTAGGGGTCCAGACTTGGCAGGACCAAGGGCTTTTCCTCCCATTGGTGCCCCAAAAGGCTATCCACTGTTACAAATGCAGCTAGAGCCATGGGTCTGTCCATGTGTACTCTTTGGGTGGTGGTTTAGTCCCTAGCAGTATGTGTCCTTGTTATATACGTTGGATAATCTTTTGGGTGTATGCCCAGGAGTGGTATAGCTGCGTCCTCAGGTAGTACTGTGTCCAATTTTCTGAGGAATCTCTAGACTGATTTCCAGAGTGGTTGTCCTAGCTTGCAATCTCAACAAAAATGGAGGAGTGTTCCTCTTTCTCCACGTCCTGGCCAGCATCTGCTGTCACCTGAGTTTTTTTTTTTATCTTAGTCATTCTGACTGGTATGAGCTGGAATCTCAGGGTTGTTTTGATTTGCATTTCCCTGCTGACTAAGGATGTTGAACATTTCTTTAGGTACTTCTCAGCCATTCGATATTCCTCAGTTGAGAATTCTTTGTTTAGCTCTGTATTCCATTTTTAATAGGATTACTTCGTTCTCTGGAGTCTAACTTCTTGAGTTCTTTGTATATATTGGATATTAGTCCTCTATCAGATGGAGGATTGGTAAAAATCTTTTCCCAATCTGTTAGTTGTCATTTTGTCCTAATGACAGTGTTCTTTGCCTTACAGAAGCTTGGCAATTTTATGAGGTCCCATTTGCCGATTCTTGTTCTTAGAGCATAAGCCATTGGTGTTCTGTTCAGGAAGTTTTCCTCAGTGCCCATGTGTTCAAGGCTCTTCCCCACGTTTTCTTCTTTTAATTCAAGTGTATCTAGTTTTATGTATAGGTCCTTGATCCACATGGTCTTAAGCTTTGTATAGGGTGATAAGAATGGATAGATTTGCATTCTTCTACATGCTGACCTCCAGTTGAATCAGCACCATTTGCTGAAAATGCTATCTTTTTTCCACTGTCTGGTTTTAGCTCCTTTGTCAAAGATCAAGTGACCATATGCTTGTGGGTTCATTTCTGGGTCTTCAACTCTATTCCCTTGATCTACCTGCCTGGCTCTGTACCAATACCATACAGTTGTTTTTTTTTTTGTTTTTTTTTTTTTTTTTTTTTCACCATTGCTCTATAATACAACTTGAGGTCAGGGATGTTGATTTCCCCAGAAGTTCTATTATTGTTGAGGATACTTTTCTATGTGCTGGGTTTTTTGTTATTCCAGATGAATTTGCAAATTTCTCTTTCAAACTCTGTGAAAAATTGAGTTGGAATTTTGATGGGGATTGCATTGAATCTGTAGATTGCTTTTGGCAAAATGACTCTTTTTACTATATAAATCCTGCAAATCTATGAGCATGGGAAATCTTTCCATCTTCTGAGACCTTCTATTTCATTCTTCAGAGACTTGAAGTTCTTTTCATACAGATCTTTCACTTGCATGATTAAAGTCACATCAAGGTATTTTATATTATTTGTGACTATTGTGAAGGGTGTCTTTTCCCTAATTTCTTTCTCAGTCTATATATCCTTTGAGGAAAGGAAGGCTACTAATTTCAGTTAATTTTATACCCAGGCACATTCCTGAAGTTGTTTATCAGGCTTAGTAGTTCTCTGGTGGAACTTTTGGGGTCACATAAGTATACTACCATATCATCTGCAAATAGTGATATTTTGACTTTTTCCTTTCCAATTTGTATCCCTTTGACCTCCTTTTGTTGTCTTCTCAGGCTAGGACATCAAGTACTATATTGAATAAGTAGGGAGAGAGTGTACAGCCTTGTCTAGTCCCTGATTTTAGTGGGATTGCTTCAAGTTTTTCTCCATTTATTTTGATTTTGGCTACTGGTTTGCTGTACATCGATTTTACTATGTTTAGGTATGGGGTTGAATTCCTGATCTTTCCAAGATTTTTAACATGAAGGGGTGTCGATTTTTGTCACGTGATTTCTCAGAATCTATTTCTTTCTTTGAGTTTGTTACATATGGGACTACTTTGATGGATTTCCATATATTATACCATCCCTGCATCCCTGGGATGAAGACTACTTGATCATGGTGGATGATTGTTTTGATGTGGTCTTGGATTCGGTTTGTGAGAATTTTGTTGAGTATTTTTGCATCAATATTCTTAAGGGAAATTGGTCTGAAGTTCTCTTTCTTTGTTGGGTCTTTGTGTGGTTTAGGTATAAGCGTAATTGTGGCTTCATAGAAGGAATTGGGTAGTGTTCCTTCTGTTTCCATTTTGTTGAACATTTTGGACCGTATTGGTATTAGGTCGTCTATGAAGGTCTGATAGAATTCTCCACTAAATCCATCTGGTTCTGGGCTTTTTTGTTGTTGTTGGGAGACTTTTAATAACTGCTTCTATTTCTTTAGGAGTTATGGGACTGTTTAGATGGTTTATCTGATCCTGATTTAACTTTGGTATCTGCTATCTATCTAGAAAATTGTTCATTTCATCCAGATTTTCCAGTTTTGCTGAAGATAGGCTTTTGTAGTAGAATATGATGATTTTTTTAAATTTCCTCAGGTTCTCTTGCAATGTTTCCCTTTTCATACAGATTTTGTTACTTTGGGTACTCTTTCTGTGCTATCTGGTTAATGTGGCTAAGAGTTTATCTATCTCATTGATTTTCTCAAAGAAGCAGATCTTGGTTTTGTTGATTCTTTGTGTAGTCCTTTTTGTTTCTACTTGGTTGATTTCAGCCCTGAGTTTGATTATTTCCTGTCTTCTACTCTTTTTGGGTGTATTTGCTTCTTTTTGTTCTAGAGCTTTTAGGTGGGCTGTCAAGCTGCTAGTGTATGCTCTCTCTCTTTTTGGAGGCACCCAGAGCTATGAGTTTTCCTCTTAATACTGCTTTCATTGTGTCCCATAAATTTGGGTATGATGTGCCTTCAATTTCATTAAAGTCTAAAAAGTCTTTAATTCCTTTATTTATTCTTTGACAAAGTTATCATTGAGTAGAGTGTCTTTCAATTTCTATATGTATGTGGGCTTTCTGTTGTTTTTGTTGTTATTGAAGACCAGCTTTAGTCCCTGGTGATCTGATAGGATGCATGGAGTGAAAGACCCCCGGAGCAGGGAGACCCTCACTCAAGTCTCGGGATGATGCAACCCCCCAAGAACTCACGTGAGACCGTCCTTGCTGTAATAAACATGAGGTTTATTGATAGGAACCAGTGCACTGGGGTCGAGACTCATATCCCACACAGGGGCAGTGGAGTTCGACCCCGAAAGGCTGGGAGAAAGGGTATTTAAAGGGAGAAACCACAACCCGAGGGTGCAGGGATGGTGTCATTGGAAAGTGTCGAGAATACTAATGAAAAATCACAAGGAGGAGCTTCCTGTTCCTGGGAGGAGCTTCCTGTTTCGCAAGATTATTCTCTAAGATTTTAATCTAACTTTATGGTCAGCTAGTACAGGTAGAGGGCAGGGTCTGGAATTTGAGGTATTTGGGGCTTTTTTAAACTTCTGACTGAAAGACCCACCCCATGAGTCTTAACTCAGAGTTGCAACAGGCTTGAATGAGCCCAGGCACGCCCAGATACCTAGGGCCGAGTCACCGTTAAAACTAACAGACCATAAAAGGAAAGGAATACAGAACAGACTAGGAATACCGGATCTGGCAGGAAGGGATAAGTCCCTAGCCCCCCGACATTCAGGACGTCCCAGCCCGCACGTACTCTTTTACCATGTTACAACCTCATTCAAATATGATTCAAACCTGCCAATGTGTGTAGCAATACCTTATTACCTCATCTTGTGAAATAACCAATCATATGTGAACATGTCTATATGCCTCGTTTAAATCCACCAATCCCCGTAACTATGCATCTGCTTCTGTACGCCCGCTTCTGCTTCCCCAAACCCTATAAAAGTCCCATGCTGGAGCTGCTGGGCGCGCAAGTCCTCGAAGAGACTGTGTGCCCTGGGTACCTGTGTTTTCAATAAACCCTCTTGCTGATTGCATCCGAGTGGCCTCGGTTCGGTCATTGGGCGTTTGGGGGTCTCCTCCTAAGGGAAAGGTCCTCTCCGGAGGTCTTTTCATTATGGGGTCTCGCCCGGGATTTGGAGACCCTCTGCCCAGAGATCACCGACCACCCACTGGGAGGTAAGCCGGCTGGCGTTTGTCTTGTCTGTTGTGTCTTGTCCTGTGAACGATCGATCAATAGGCTCAGATCTGGGGACTATCTGGGCGGGCCAGAGAAGGAGCTGACGAGCTCGGACTTCTCCCCCGCAGCCCTGGAAGACGTTCCAAGGGTGGTTGGAGGAGAGGGAGATCCGGATCCGTGGCACCTCCGTCCGTTTTCGGAGGGATCCGCACCCTTGATGACTCCGTCTGAATTTTATTGGAGTAGAGGATCCAAGACCCTCGCTGACTCCGTCTGAATTTTTGGTTTCAGTTTGGTACCGAAGCCACGCAGCGCGTGTTTGTTACTTGTTTGACTGTTGGAATTGTTTGTCTTCTTTGTGACCTGACTGTGGTTTTCTGGACGTGTTGGTGTCTGTTAGTGTCTTTTTGACTTTTGTTTCGTGTTTGAATTTGGACTGACGACTGTGTTTAAAATCTTGGACCGACGACTGTGTTTGAAATCATGAAACTGTTTGCTTTGTTCGTCGAAGAGTTTTACTTGGTCCCCTTAACGCTTGGTGAGTGAGAAACTTGGTTTTGTGGACCCCGCTCTAGTGGCGGTGTGTTGGTTGATAGCCAAAGTTAATTTTTAATACCAGCACCTGTGGGGGTTGGGGATTTAGCTCAGTGGTAGAGCTCTTGCCTAGCAAGCGCAAAGCCCTGGGTTCGGTCCCCAGCTCTGAAAAAAGGAAAGAAAAAACAAAACAAAAACATAGTGTTTTATCTGTGCTTGTGCTCGCAGCCAGCTGTGATGAACTGGGGAAGATTTAAATTTTGCTTGGGAGTAAGGAATCTTAAAGGCGGAGTTTCAGCCGGTATGGCACTTAGTGCGTAGCTGCCTAAAAGATCAGAAATGCTGTCAACAGGCTATAAAAAAAGGGACAGGCGGTGTTAGAAATGCTACGGGAAGAACTCTCTAAAAAGGCTGAGAGCGAGGTGGGAGAGGACTATAAGGAAAACAAGAAAGGAATTTCTGACATTTGCTCACAGAAGGAGAGCGCTCATTAAGAGAAGTTCTTTAAGGAAGCCTGCCTTATCTGCTGTCCTTATTCCAAGGGAGGAGTCAGTCTCAAACATTAAATTACTTCATCATTAACATGGAGAGTGCCTTTGGTCCTATCCCCACAGCAGCCAGTTCCTGCCCCTATGGTTAAAATGCCCCAGGTTGGGGGACAAAAAGAGCCCCTAAAATAGTTTCAAAGAATCTACAACAAGCTGTAAAGAACTTTGTTTTGTTTTGCCAGTCAAAATTTAGAATTCAGGCTTTGGCGGTGGCCAAGGTCAGAATTAATGTGTTCTTTTCCATGGGCCTTTAAACCCAGTGAGACAGTTTGGTAAAGGGCTGCTACTGAGGTCCTGATAGCCCCAGGTGAACTGGTTACAATTCTTTTGTCAGCTGCTTAGTATCTAGCACCCGGGTTCTAACCATCTCTCCATCCTTTTGTTATTAGTTGTTACTAGAAGCCTAGTGTCATTTGGAGGCTGGTTCTCTTGAGAGGCAAAGCCACCAAGCTGACACTGAAGAGAGGTACTCCTTAAGGGAAAATCTAAGTCCAGAGAGACAGCCGGTAACAGATAGGCTGCCCCTCTGCTCGCCTTTCTGTTTCATAGACAAAGTTGTGCTTATATTTACAATGGCCTTTTTGTCCCAAGAGAGCCTCCTGGTTTAGCTGTGTGACTAAATGCTGTTTGCCCTCTTCAGTAGACCTCTATTCTCAAGATTCTCTTGTTTTCTCACCATCCCATTTGAGATGCTTGTTAGTAGCTGTTACAGGTCTTCTTTACCACTGAGGAAAGACAGAATCCTACTAGAGGCCAGAAAGAATGTTCCAGACATGGATGGAAGGCTCCTGACTGTTGACTTCAATACCCCTGAAGGTAGGGAGTGCTCCAGGTCTGCCCCCAGGCTCCAAGGGTGGGTCTCCTAGGGGCTGGAAAATGCCCCACCAATCTGGCTAAGATAAGGAAAGGGTATGAAGAGAAAGTTACAGAAATTTGAAGGGTTAAGCTAAGTTGCTGAGAGTTAGTATAAGTTACAGAGAAAGTAAGGTTAAACAAAGAGAAAGAGAAAGAGAAAAGAAGGTAAAAAGAACAGAAAGCTGGGGAAGAAAAGAGACAAAAAGAAGAGGAAGTTAGAGAGCTAAAGAGAGATAAAAGATGAGAAAGGAACATATACTGGCCACAGTAGTTAGGGAACCTAGGAAGATAGTACCTGGCAACAGAAGAGAATTCCTGGCTAAAGATCAGTGTGCCTAATGCAAAGAAAAAGGACACTGGGTCAGGGACTGTCCAAGAAAGAACAAGAGGGGCCACTGGAGAGCTTCTTGGTCCTAGAGTGCTGGCTATGTACAGAGATAGAAGGGAAGTGTGGATACAGGGACCCAATGCTCTGTGCTCCTATGCCCCAGTGGGCCAATATCCAAAAGACCTTGAGTGTAAGGGGCTACTGGCAACAAACAATACTTATGGACTGCCCAAGAACAGTGGACCTTGGCGTGGGCAATGGGTAACCCACTAGTTCATAGTCATCCCTGACTGCCCCCATCCCTTGCTCATGAGAAAATTGCTCCCCAAAATGGCTTGCGTGGGCTGAAATGGCTGGGTGAGGCCATGTGTATGCATATCTACAGACTGTGTATGTGGAGCTTAAGACCTGTCTCAGTGCACCAGTACCTGATGCTGGGAGATGAATGGCTTAGCGCTGTTCTGCTTGGAACATATCACTCCTGCCAGCCGGGCACTAACAATTATCACCCAATCCAGGACTTAAACTGTGATAGAGTGGCTGATGTTTGCCTTTGAATAGAGTGTCCCAAAAGATGGGACCACTGGTCAGCTGCCATGGACTAGATTCTCCACGGGTGAGGACAATCTGGTCACCTTGCTGCCCAGTCCGGACCTGGAGCCACCATAGCACAGTGTCAAGCACTGGCAGAAGCCCATGGGTGGAGGAAAAGACCTCTGACTGGCTGATTGACCCCCGCTGCTGAAAGCCGAGGGACCTTGTCACAGACGGGAACAGTTCTCTTCATGAATGAAGGTCAGAGATAAGTGGGTGCTGCCATGGTGGACAAAACGATGTCATCTGGGATGGCTGAACTTCTACGCCCCCAGCACATCAGCACTGCAGATGCCTTTGCCATCTCTTGGATGCCCTGGTGAAGCCAACAACTGTGAGTACTATTCATTGCCCAGGAAAACAGGAGGGAAGAGATTCAGTGACATGGGGCAGTAACAAAGCAGATAAAGTGGCTCGGGAAATGGCTATGCAGGAGCCTATCCTGGTTACAGGCCTGCAAGAGACAGCCACTGGGAACTGGGATTGGACTAAGGGATGGCCTCACTTAGAATGTAAAACAGAAGAAAAGGCCAAAATTGCTTAAACGAAAAAAAAAAAAAAGACAATGACGCACTTGAGGGGAAAGCTATACTCCCCAGAGAACAAAGAAAAGACTCACTTTGCCAAATACAGAAATGGACTCATTTAGGAGATAAAAAGTTTGTCTAAGTAGTTAAGTGTATGTAATATAGACTTTAAGATTTTGGCCAGAGAGGCAGTAGAAAGTATAAGGTATGTCAATAAGTGAATGCTTAGCAAGCAAACAGGGCAAAGAGACCTAGAGAGTTTAGTGAAAAGTCGAAGTGAACTTCACTGAGATAAAACCAGAAAAATATGATCACAAGTATCTCCTAGTGCTTGTAGATACTTTTTCAGGAATAGATAGAAGCTTTCCTCACCAAATGAGAGACGGCCTCTGCAATCATCAAGAAGATACTGGAAGAAATCTTCCCCGGATTTGGAATGCCCAAGGTAATCTGGTCAGACAACAGCCCTACTTTCGTTGCCAAGGTAAGCCAGGGTGTGGCCAAGTATTTAGAGGTCGATTGGAAATTACATTGTATTTACAGACCTCAAAGTTCAGGACAGGTAGAGTAAATAAATAGAACTCTAAAAGAGACCCTGACCAAATTGACCATGGAGACTGGCACAGACTGGGTGATACTCCTTCCCTCTTGCTCTCTTCAGAGCAAGAAATACCCCTTCCAGATTCAGTCTTACCCCTTTGAGATCTTAAATGGGGCCTCAGCCCCCCTGACTGTATTAGATGATGTTACTGAACCAACATGTCATAGTGCCATAGTAATAATGATTTGTGTGCCAGGCTAAAAGACCTACAGGTGATACAGAAAGAAATCTGCTCACAGCTGACAGTGAAGAATTAAAAATTAATAATAAGCCGCCTAACTACCCAAAAAGAAGAAGTGGGGTCTGTGAGAACATGAACTTTTCACCCTCCCTTGCTGTACAATGGTTCCCGGAACATTCTTGCATGAAAAGTTTCCTGGAACAGCCACAATGACCCATAGCCTCCGGCCACAATGTCCCAATGGCCTTGTAAAATGTCACTACCCCTAATCACAATGTCACAAAGCCCTGGGTGTGTTGCCTGGTGTTACACATGACTAGTATATGACCTAACTGTATGGGCTGTTTATGGTTTTGGAATTCCCCTCCTCCCTCCCTCTTGCTCCCCCTGGTTTGTGGTTTTTTCCTTTATAAGCTCTGTGAAAAGTCAGGTCGGGGTCGAACTCCTCTACTCCCTGTGTGGTGTATGAGTCTCGACCCCAGCATGCTGGCCTTGAAGAATTAAAAAATTAATAATAAGCCGCCTAACTACCCCAAAAGAAGAAGTGGGGTCTGTAAGAGCTTGAACTTTTCACCCTCCCCTGCTGTACAATGGTTCCCGGAACATTCTTGCATGAAAAGTTTCCTGGAACAGCCACAATGACCCATAGCCTCCGGCCACAATGTTCCAACGGCCCTGTAAAATGTCACAACCCCTAATCACAATGTCACAAAGCCCTGGGTGTGTTGCCTGGTGTTACACATGACTAGCATATGATTTAACTGTATGGGCTGTTTATGGTTTTGGAATTTCCCTCCTCCCTCCCTCTTGCTCCCCCTGGTTTGTGGTTTTTTCCTTTATAAGCTCTGTGAAAATTCAGGTCGTGGTCGAACTCCACTGCCCCTGCGTGGGATATGAGTCTCGACCCCAGTGCACTGGTTACTATCGATAAACCTCATGTAATTACAGCAAGGACGGTCTTGTGTGAGTTCTTGGGGGGTTGCGTCATCCCGAGACTTGAGTGAGGGTCTCCCCACTCTGGGGGTCCTTCAGCCTGAGCTCTCGTTTCATCTCGCTTACAATAAAACTTCCTCGTGTGATTGCAGCAGGTCGGTGTCTGTGTCCTACTGGGTGCGCGCCTTTCCCGAGATTTGAGTGGGGGGCTCCCTTCGGGGGTCTTTCAACAGCAGCCTATGCCCCGGAGACCCTGAGTTCCAGGTCGGAGACTGCAGCTACACTGAGCCCAGACATTCGAGCCTCGCTGGAAAGGACTGTACCTGGTGCTGCTGACCACCCTGACAGCTGTCAATTCTCAGCCCTCACCAGCCGTGTACTAGCTGTTGGGGCTGAGAGCTGGGACCTAGAGGGAAATTCAGTCATGTTTGTCCTGGGTTCTATCAAGATAGGTGTGGGATAGGCTTGATTTCCATTACAAATGATGTAACATTGCATATGCTAGTACTCCTAACACTTCTTGGGACTGTGCCTCAGGGATCACAATCTGTATAAGTTTAGAAGTTCTAAAAGCTCGTCATGACCTTGGTGTGTAGGTTTAGATAGTGTCCAGATTGGAATCCTGATGCTAAAGACTTAGTAAGACACAAAAAAAGGAGTTGAGAATTACTTAGGGCTAAGGCTATCTAGGTGCTGCTAGGGCAGCACAAGGACATCTGCTGTTGCAATGCAAGGCTTATAGAGAATTCAGAACTGCCATTCAGGAGTAATTAAGGACTCCATGAATAAACTTAGAGAAAGGTTAGACAAAAGGCAGACAGAGAAGCGCATCAGGGATGGTTTGAGAGCTGGTTTAGTAGATCCCCTTGGTTTGCTACCCTGGTGTCCACCTTGATGGGACCCTTAATCATCCTCCTCCTAATCCTCCTCTTTGGCCCCTGCATTCTAAACAGATTGATGCAGTTCATAAAGAACAGACTCTCAGTCATTCAGACGCTTGTTCTCACCCAACAATACCAGAGGGTAAGACAACAGGAAGAGATTCCTTAGAATTCGATTTGAGTAAAGGATTCTACTCAAGTCTAAAAGAAAATGGGGGAAAATGAAAGACCCACCCCATGAGTCTTAACTCAGAGTTGCAACAGGCTTGAATGAGCCCAGGCACGCCCAGATACCTAGGGCCGAGTCACCGTTAAAACTAACAGACCATAAAAGGAAAGGAATACAGAACAGACTAGGAATACCGGATCTGGCAGGAAGGGATAAGTCACTAGCCCCCCCCCCCGACATTCAGGACGTCCCAGCCCGCACGTACTCTTTTACCATGTTACAACCTCATTCAAATATGATTCAAACCTGCCAATGTGTGTAGCAATACCTTATTACCTCATCTTGTGAAATAACCAATCATATGTGAACATGTCTATATGCCTCGTTTAAATCCACCAATCCCCGTAACTATGCATCTGCTTCTGTACGCCCGCTTCTGCTTCCCCAAACCCTATAAAAGTCCCATGCTGGAGCTGCTGGGCGCACAAGTCCTCCGAAGAGACTGTGTGCCCGCAGGTACCTGTGTTTTCCAATAAACCCTCTTGCTGATTGCATCCGAGTGGCCTCGGTTCGGTCATTGGGCGCTTGGGGGTCTCCTCTTGAGGGAAAGGTCCTCTCCGGGGGTCTTTTCACTGACTTCTTAGCTGCATTTTTTATTCTTTCAGGAGTTATTTCAATCTTCTTGACTGTGTTGAGGCCTGTTTCGTGATCATATGATCACTTATGCTGAAGGTACCTTGAGGCGCTGAGAAGGTATATTCTTTTGTTTTAGGATGAAATGTTCTATAAATATCTGTTAAATCCATTTGTTCATAATTTCTGTTAGTTGCCTATGTCTCTGTTTAGTTTCTGTTTCAATGATCTGTCCATTGATGAGAGTGGGGTGTCAGAGCCTCCTGGGTCCCCTGCATTGTTTCACCCCCCCTTGTCAGACCCTTCTGGGTCTCTTGCAGGGTTTGACTCCTGCTGAGCCCTGCTGATGCATCTGGAAGCCTTTTGTTCCTAACAAAGGAGCAGTCTGGCCTGGTAGGACACACCTGGGTGGTGGTCAATTTGTTCCTGCCTTTTGTCTTCTCGGTCTTTGTCTTTAAGATTTAGGCTGATCTTCCTGGATATTTCCCTAGTTTATTCAGGTCTTGTAGTCGGCCTTTTGTTACCAAAGTCTCAATCCAGGGTTTCCCACTGTGCTTCCCAGATATTTTCTACCTGGTGTACTTGGGGTATATATTTTGATGAATAAAGTTACAGGAGGCCCTTCCTCTTCTGGCTTGACACGAATAACCTGTATGTGTGTGTGTTTCTTTAACCCCTCAGGCTTTTGCCCGATTCTCAGTACCGTGTCGGTGCAGGCGCTGACAGTGGGGTGTTGAAATCTCACACTATTATTGTGTGAGGTACAATATGTGAGGTTTAGTAAGGTTTTTATTTTTATGACTGTAGGTGTCCTTGCATTTGGAGCATAGATATTCAGGACTGAGAGTTCATCTTGGTGGGTTTTTCCTTTGATGAATATGGAGTGTCCTTCTTTATCTTTTTTGATGGCTTTTGGTTGAAAGTCGATTTTATTTGATATTAGAATGGCTACTCTACCTTGTTTCTTGTGACCATTTGCTTGGAAAATTGTTTTCCAGCCTTTAACTCTGAGGTAATGTCTGCCTTTGTCACTGAGGTGTGTTTCCTGTATGCAGCAATATGCAGCAAAATGCTGGATCCTCTTTCCATATCCAGTCTGTTAATCTATGTCTTTTTATTGGGGAATTGAGTCCATTGATGTTGAGAGATATTAAGGAATAGTGATTGTTGTTTCCTGTTACTTTTGTTGTCAGAGGTGGGATTATGTTTGCATGGCTGTCTTCTTTTTGGTTTGTTGCAAGAAAAATCTTCTTTCTTGCTTTGTCTAGGGTATGGTTTCCCTCCTTGTGTTGGAGTTTTCCATCTATTATCCTTTGTAGGGCTGGATTTGTAGAAAGATATTGTGTTTTGTCATGGAATATCTTGGTTTCTCCATCTATGTTAATTTAGTTTTGCTGGATAACGTAGCCTGGGTTGGCATTTGTGTTCTCTTAGGGTCTGCATGACATCGGCCCAGACTTTCATAATCTCTGGTGAGAAATCTGGTGTAATTCTGATAGGTCCGCTTTTATATGTTATCTGATCTTTTTCCTTTACTGCTTTTAATATTCTTTCTTTTGGGCATTTGGTATTTTGACTATTATATGATGGGAGAAATTTCATTTCTGGTCCTATCTATTTGGAGTTCTATAGTCTTCTCGTATGATTATGGGCATTTCTTTCTTTAGGTTAGGGAAGTTTTATTCTATAATTTTGTTGGTGATATTTGCTTGCCCTCTATGTTGAGAGTCTTTGCTCTATTCTTTATCCATTATCCGTAGGTTTGATCTTTTCATTGTGTCTTGGATTTCTCGAATCTTTTTGGTAGGAATTTTTTACATTTTACATTTTCTTTGATGGTTGTATCAATGTTTTCTATAGTATCTTCTGCCCCTGAGATTCTCTTTTATCTCCTGTATTCTGTTGGTGATTCTTGTGTCTATGACTCCTGATCTCTTTCCTAGGCTTTCTATCTCCAGTGTTGTCTCCCTTTGTGATTTCTTTGTTTTTTTTCCATTTCTATTTTTAGATCCTAGATGGTTTTGTTTAATTCCTTCACCTGTTTGGTTGTGCTTTCCTGTAATTCTTTAAGTTTTTTTGGATTCCCTTTTGTGTTTCCTCTTTAAGTGCTTCTACTTGTTTACCTGTGTTGTCCTGTATTTCTTTAAGGGAGTAATTTATGTCCTTCTTAAAGTCTTGTATGATCATCATGAGATGTAATTTTAAATCCAAATCTTGATTTTCTGGTATTTTGGGATATCCAGTATTTGCTTTGTTGGGAGAAGTGGGCTCTGATGATGCCAAGTAGTCTTGGTTTCTGTTGCTTAGGCTCCTATGCTTCCCACTCTTTATCTGGTTGTCTCAGATATTAACTGGTCCTGCTGTCTCTGTCAGTGGCTTGATCCTCCTGTAAGCCTGTTTGTCTCCAGTCCTTCGGACTGGATTTCTCCTAGTAGGATCTGGGTACTGGGAACTGTGGGACCCATCAGCTCTGGATTCGGGCAGAACTAGAGGTGTCCTGTCCCAGACTACTCCTGGGTTTGTGTGTCTGGAGGACCTCAGGCATGTCCCTTGAAGCAAAAGTGTTGATCTTACCTCTGCTGTCAGGTGTGTCAGTGCTCCTGGTGACCTGCTTTCATCTCTGGGCTCAGGCAAAGACTGGAAGGATCCTCTCCTTAACTGCTCCTAGGGTTCTGTGTCCAGAGGGTTCTAAGCTGTTTCTTCTTGGGCCAGGACTGTGAGCAGAAGTTAGTGGTTTCCCCTGAATTCTCTGGAGTATTTGCACTTCTGAGAGGCCAGTTCTCTCCTCTATGGGATTTGGGTACAGAGAGCTATGGGACCAGGTTAGCTCTGGGTACAGGTAGAAACCGTAAGTTTTCACCCCTGACTGCTCCTAGGTTCCTGTGTTCAGAGGTCTCTAGGAATTTTCTTCATGGGCCAGGACTGTGAGCCGAAACAGTGATCTCCCCTGAGCTCTCAAGATTGTCCACAATTCTGAGAGTCCAGCTATCCCCCCATGGGATTTGGGTACCGAGTGAACGTGAATTCTTTTTTTTCTTTCATCTTTATTAAATTGGGTATTTCTTATTTACATTTCGATTGTTATTCCCTTTTCCGGTTTCCGGGCCTACATCCCCCTCCCCCTCCCCCTTCCCCTTTTCAATGGGTGTTCCCCTCCCCATCCTCCCCCCTGTGAACGTGAATTCTTAAGGCTTTGGAGAAAACAATGCTTGAAAAGGTTGGATGTTTTTAAATTGTATTATCTTATGGGTGTGTGTGTGTGTTGGGGGGTGTTACAGTTGTTCTTTAACTAGTCATCCAAAATACTGCACAGTGTCTGATTTCTGTACCTTTTCAGGTGCAATAAAAGCTTATTTGTATTTTGCATATCCTGGGTCATGTCATATATGGATTGTAGCTCTTCCTCTTTGCAGTTGACTAAAAGGATATAATCCTACAAAGTATTGAAATGTAACAGGCGAGTTGGGCATAGTTGGAGGAAATACAACCCTGAATATTGGAGTTGAGGTTCTTTATGGTTGAGCAAGGGAACAGAAAAGGTGAAATCCATTATCATCAGGTTGAACATATATAGTATAAAAGCAATCCTCAAAGCCCAAAGCTACTAAAGTGCAGTCTTTAGGAATAGCTGTGGGCTTAGGTAAACTAGGCTATAATCTCCTGCTCACCACCGGTAGCATTAGTGTCACATAAGTCAATAAACAATCTCCATCTACCAGGTTTTACTACAAAAATTGGAGAATTCCAGGGAGAAAAGAGGGTTCAATGTGCCCATTCTCCAACTGTTCTCTGACTGAGGTGTTCAGACAGGCTCACTGGATGTCCATGTAATTTTTATAGGTGGGTTTTTTTTCAATGCCCCCAATGAAATACCCAATCCATGTTTATGTTTTTGTCCTTGTGGGAATAGAGGTTCAAGAATCCCTTGCAACTCTTTTCCTAGTCCTTTCCCTTTTGGATATCCCATTCTTTTCATTAGCCATCGAGCCTGTGAAGAATAGGTAGTATTAGAGGTGGGAATGCAGATCTCTACATTAGCCTATTGTAGAAAGGCGCTTCCTTAAATGTTAATTGGAACATGAGTAACATATGGCTGTAGGGCTGTCCTTCTGTCTTCTGAACCTATGCCTTGTAACTTTGTAGCACTTTGATTAACCTCCATAGAGCTCATAATTCCCAACCCTAGTAGGGTTTGACTTGCCTCCATAACTAGACATGGAGTGGGAACTCTTTCAGTTTGTACTCTGAGCATGAAGAAGTAAAGCTCTCATGAGTTCAAGCTGTATACAATTACAAGGGGAAAAACATGTTTTTTCCTTAGAGGCATAAAAAGAATTATTTAAACATTTAGTTGAATAACAACAGCAAGCAATAATGAACAATCAGAAGTAACATCACTCTTATCCACTATCACTGGGAGGAACAGAACAACACATTCTGTGAACAATTCTGTGTTTTGAAGAAAATGAGTTTATAAGTCTTGTTTTCTTGGAGTGTCTCACAAGGACTCAGAATTCTCCTCACATGACTTCATTCCTTGACCATGTTCTGATGCACCATCATGATAAAGATTCCTGGAAAAAATAGGATTAAACCATCTGCTATGATCTGAATATGAAATGTCCCCTACAGGTTCATATGTTGAGGGCTTGGTTAGCAGCTGATGGTCTTTGGGGAAATTACTGGATCCTAATGGGTCTGATCTAGACAATGGTTTAATCCTTTACTAGACTTACAATATGATACATGTTTGAATATGGTGGAAAGTATCAAGTAGGGTCTATATACAGGAAATAAGTCACTAAAAACTACACCTTGTCCTGGTCACTTCTCTTTCTCTGTTTCCTGCTCATCAGATAAGTAATCTATGTGATACACCCCAATGCTGTGATCTTTAGTTTTACCAGACCCCTGGATCAACAGTGAAATTTAATGTAATTGCTAAATTAAAGTTTTATTCCTTTAAATCATGCCAGGATTCTGTTACAGTTAGAGCAAGTTAACCAACATTCCAGCTGGGCTAACAATTCCACTTCTAGAAATATATTCAAAGGAAAGAATATCACCAAATCAAAGAAACAGTCTTCATTTTTATTGGAAAATACTTCAGAATAGCCATGGTTTGTAGTGGATATGTTAATTGATTGGATTGTGGTGATCATTATACACAATATACATGTGTCAAATCATAACACTATAGCTCCTAGGCATACATGATTTCATTTATTTTCAAATTTAAAAGCAACACACAAATATGAAATGCTTATGTGTAAATTGCAACTTGAATTGGTAATATTCTGAATATTAGTCACTTTTTGTTGCTGTAATATAACATCATGACTAAAAGCAGCTTACAGAAGGAAGAGTTTACTTTGCATTTTAGTTCTGGGGAGAGTCTACACTGGTAGTGCAGGCACGGTATTATATGGCTGGAACCTGGATCAAATTGTCCTCTGAAAACATGAGGCAAACTGGAAGTTGGATGAGGCTATGAGCTTTTCAAGTCTGCCACCAGGGATGTATTTCTTCCAGCAAGGCTGTGTCACCTACTCAAACATTACCACTAACAGGGGACTGAGTGTTCAAGTTCATCATTTATCATTTAAACCACAACATAGATTAAGTCAAACATTTTTAAAAATTAGTTTCACCTGTTTTTGTTAATTTTTTGTAAATGTGACTACTAAAAATTTTAAGTATTGTTTATTTTATTCAATTATGTTGAATTATACTTTACATTTTTATTTATTTTTAATTATGTGTGCGTGTTTGTGTGTTGTGGGGTTTGTCACATGAGTACAGGTGTTTGTGGAAGCAAGGGGCAGGAGATTACCTTGGAGCTGGAGTTACAGACAGTAATTAAACTCAGGTCTTCTGCGAGAACAGTATGTGGTCAATTTTAAATTATACTTATATATTATAGTTGTTGGGATAGTTGAGGCAGAATGATTATGAACTTGAGATTAGCCTGGGCTACATAGTAAAGTAAAGGCCATCCTGAGATATATAACTAGACTTCATCTAAAAACATTTTAAATTACATATATAAGTCATATATGCGTCTCACATAGTATTTTGATGGAGCATTCATTTGAGAAATTTAGCAGTTGTTCCAGAAAGGCCAATAAAAGAGTCTGTTAGCTTAGGTTAGGTTATGTAACAAGTGCCAGGAAGTACAAGGCAGGGAAAAACACAACATTATACTATGGGTATCTTTGATGCATATTCATAGTGCAGAAGTTAATTACCAAGCAATGTGTGCAGACAACATCTTCATCTAATTCCTGGCTTCCCTCTTCCCCTCCTTAACCAATGTCATGAGAGATCAACTCACTAGCTTTCACTAGTATTCCTACTGTTGTCTAATCATGCTTTGTTTGACTCAAGCTCAATCAGAGTATCCAACTCATTTATATCTGACCCTTCTCTCCAGGAAACGCAACAGCTCACAATACTGAAAGATCTAAAGCACTTCAATAACCCATTTACCCATTGTCTGAAAAACAAATGTCTACCCTTTAGTATGGCCAAGGCCCTGACATTGGATAGAGCACACACTCAAGAGGTTCATGAGAGGGACTGTAAAGTTGAGAATATTTGTGATAATGCAGGAGGATATAATAAAGAAGCACTGGTGGCTCCAGACAGTTGGAACCCACCATCCTCTACAGAGGAGAAGGAGCCTGGGACTGAGCTATAGCTGGTTGTGCTGACTAGTTCTGTGTTAACATGGCACAAACTACAGTCATCTGAGATGAGAGAACCTCAATCAAGAGAATGCCACCATAAGATTGGGCTGTAGGCAGATAAGCCTGGAGGGCATTGTTTTAAGTCAGTGACTGATGTTGGATGTCTGAGTTCATTGAAGATGATGCCATCCCCAGGCAGGTGGTCCTCGGTTATAT
This sequence comes from Rattus rattus, assembly GCF_011064425.1. Classification (NCBI taxonomy): domain Eukaryota; kingdom Metazoa; phylum Chordata; class Mammalia; order Rodentia; family Muridae; genus Rattus; species Rattus rattus. The sequence goes on from NC_046158.1 coordinate 13,094,301, forward strand.
ATTAAAACAATCAGGCTAAAAAAATGGTAAGCACCATTTCTCCATGAGCTCTGCATTAGTTCCTGCTTCCTGCCTCCCTCCTGGTTTGAATTCCTACCTTGGTTTCCCCCAGTGGATTGTAATACAGGGTATGTAAGCCAAACCCTTTCCTCCTCGTTTCTTTTGGTCATGCTATTTCATTAAAACAATAGTAACCCTATCTAGGACACTGGTCTACTGCATGATCTAGTTTCTTGAGGTTCAGAAGAACAGAGCTGTGGCTATCTATAGCAGAATGCAGTCCTTGCCAACTTGCAAAAAGGGAACTCCACTTGAACTCCTCCCCTCTCTTTCTGAGCTCCTATTTCTTGAGCCCAACTGAGAGATAGAGAGACTGAAATAGCCTATAGGTAAGCTCATAGGCATAGGTGGAACAGGTAGACATATATGGGCCACCCATCTGAGGAGAATACTATTTGTCATGGACCTGATACAACCCATAAGTATCCACCCACCTCAAACTGTTTCTTCTCTAGACTGCATGTGGAATCCTCCTGGAATGCAGAGCTCATCCCATCACATCATGCTCTGTGTAAAATCTCTCAGGGACCCAGTTAGTTTCGTGAAGAAATTTGAGTACTACGGGAAGACCTTTAATCGTCTTACTGCTCAATAGCTTAAGCATTGTAGATTTTTAAATTAACAAATTTGACTAATAACCTCCTTAAAGAGCCACCTTACCTCTTGCCTCCTGGGTTCTACTACTGAGATGCCCTGTTGCTTGTGAAACTAGAGTCCTTTCCATCACATTCAGAAACCAGTCAAGTCTTTTATTCTATTGGAGCTGCTGTTAGAGCTGTGCCTCCTTAGATCTGCAGAGGACAGCATGATGACATTAGAAAGCCATGCCGTGAGTCCATGCCATAGACGCATGGTGGCACCTGGATAAGACTTTACTCATAACTCATAACTGGTCTCAACCTTTTGTTTACTGGGTTGAACCCATGTTGTAAATACATTCTACACTGAAGCTCAGTTCATCCCTCTATAGATATAACCAGCCTTCAATATTAATTTGATAAAGTCTAATTATAAAATTTCATAATAAAAAGGACAAACACAAAGAACAGTTGAAGTTAATTCATTAAAGTGAATTGTTGGCATTTGTGTCTTCTGAAATACACACTTTAAAAAGATACATTATTTTAATTTTCTATGGATGAGTGTTTGCTTGCATGTGTGTATTTATACCATGTGTGTGCCTGGTGTCTATGGAGGTTGAAAAAGAGGTGCTTAGGATCTGAACCCTGGTCCTTGGAAGAGAAACCAATGCTCCTAACTGCTAAAGCTATTTTTCCAGCCCCTGCAATTCAGACTTTAAAATGGTTTTGTTCCTGAGTGCTTATGTAAAACACTCATTTTTTTAGTTATTGAATTCATGGAAATTAGTACTTGGCGATCTTATTGCTACATTCTTAATTTGTTTGAATTTTAATTTTTCTTTTATATTTTAGATTATAGTTTAATTATATTATTTCTACCTTTCCTTTTCTCTCCCACAATCCTTTAATATCCTTCTTTACTCTCTTTTGAATTCATGTTAATGTTTTAATTACTGGTGCACACATGGATATAAAAACCTATGCATTCCTAGATGCAACCTTCTCAGTCTAAATATTGTTGCCTGTAGTTTGTCTAGGGCTGATGAACAAGAGTCCAGTGCCTCTCTGTCTCTCTGAGGGGCTTCTTGGTTTTCTTTATGGGATTACAGCTGGATGCTAGAGCAAGCATATCAGACTATGGACATGTGGAAGAAGAGCAGAAGTTATCCATCTGTAGACACTGAGTCCTGCTGTTGTCATAATCTCTTGAATAGTCAAAGGGCCTGCACTGATACAATGGGAGGGTCCAGATAACATCTCTCAGGAGAAGTGTCAAGGAATTTGCATTATTCCTACTCCATTGTAGTCTTTAGGGTACAGATTATATTCCTCACCTATAAAAAATGCTTTTTCCCACACATTGCCCCACTAAATCACATTCAATAATGAAAATTATTGCAAAATGCATGTATAATAGTATATCAAGGCCTTTTTTTGTGTCAATGTCCCTTTCAGCCTAAGGGAACAGAACTATTAGAAGTTTACATTATTACTGCATGACCAATATAATTGCATAAAACAGTACATATTTATAGGTTATTGTCAAGATAGCTTTTATTATTATTATTATTATTGTTGTTGTTGTTATTTCTTTTATTGGATAATTTTTTTTTAATTTCAAATGTTATTCCCTTTCCTGGACATAAGCCTCCTATCCCATTCTTTTCTCCTTCTTCTATAAGGGTGTTTACCCTCCCCAACCACCTCTCCTTCCCGCCCCTGACATTCCCCTACACTAGGGGTCCAACCATGGCAGGACCAAGGGCTTCTCCTTCAATTGATGCCCAACAAGGCCATCCTCTGCTACATATGCAGCTGGAGCCATGGGTCAGTCCATGTGTACTCTTTGGGTGGTGGTTTAGTCCCTGGGTGCTCTGGTTGGTTGGCATTGTTGTTCTCAGCTCTTTCAATCCTTTTTTTAATTCCTCCGACTGGGGTAGGTTTTGAATCACCTATGAATCCTCTGTGCACAGGCATTCACATTTCTTGGAGAACATGTTCTTACATCTTTCTGTGGTCTTACAGTTTTGTTAAGTTTCCTATTGAAAGACCTCCGGAGAGGGGAGACCCTCACTCAAGTCTCGGGATGATGCAACCCCCCAAGAACTCACGTGAGACCGTCCTTGCTGTAATAAACATGAGGTTTATTGATAGGAACCAGTGCACTGTGGTCGAGACTCATATCCCACACAGGGGCAGTGGAGTTCGACCCCGAAAGGCTGGGAGAAAGGGTATTTAAAGGGAGAAACCACAACCCGAGGGTGCAGGGATGGTGTCATTGGAAAGTGTCGAGAATACTAATGAAAAATCACAAGGAGGAGCTTCCTGTTTCTCAAGATTGTTAAACTTTATAGCCCATCAGTTCCTGGGAGGAGCTTCCTGTTTCTCAAGATTATTCTCTAAGATTTTAATCTAACTTTATGGTCAGCTAGTACAGGTAGAGGGCAGGGTCTGGAATTTGAGGTACTTGGGGCTTTTTTAAACTTCTGACTTCTTAGATGCATTTTTTTATTCTTTCACTATCACCATATAAATACATTACATTTTCTTTAGCTTTCTGAAGAATTTTCTTCACTCTGTAGTCATTCCTCCCAGGGTTCCTGTGGCCTTCTACATTCTACCTATCAGACAGAACTAAAGCCAATATTTCTTCATCAGCTACTGTAGCATTCTACATTGGCACCAAATTATTTTCTGGTTATCTGGAACAAACTACCCTAAAAATTGGTAACTTGTAATTCTGAAATTTAGGCAGAACTTAAGGTTCAGCCAAGGGGTGTTATTATGTTCCATATAGCTCATGCATGGCTGGAGATGTAATGCTAGGGGACTAACTTACTGGGCTGACCATTTAGTGCTTGTTACTTGATAAGAATTCACCAGGGACTGTTAATAACATGGGTCTTGTCATGCTTTAGACTTATTACATCCACGTGACTGTGTTGTAAGAAGTATTCCAAGGGACTAAAGTAAAAGGAAATATTTTTATAGCCATGAAGAGGCTGTAGCAAGTGAGTCCATCAGTCCTACTGATTATTACTGATAGTCAGCAGTCAGAGTCAGAGGAGGGGACCTCACCTGACAAGAACTCTTGCACTCATTGTCAATGTGACAAGCCAACAAAACAATTGGATGATAGCTATTATTATAATGTCATATCTATCCACTCCCATCTTATTACTCCCAGTGAAGCAATAGTCTCTAGGATCATTGTGTCCAAGGACACTCCAGAGCTTCCAGCGTCTGCTCAGAGCTACCAGAACGCATGTCCCTGACGCAGGTATGTGGTCTGGCATAGCCCCTGGGCTGTGGCACCTATTAATTTAGTTCTATCACTGACCCAAGCCTAAATATCATCATTCCTTAGTTATAAGCTTTTATTACTGTGGAAATGGAATGGCAGTTATTGAATCGTTCTGGGATTTTCTCTTGTGACTTGTTTTTCCTTTCAAATTTATCTCTAAGATGAATGACTTACACAAGGTATAAGAGCGGGTATTCTACCCAACAAGTTTGTACCAGGAATTAATAGTCTCTTGAAGTCTGAGCAGATGTGGAGAATGGAGTTTGAGTATATAATTTTTTGTTGCATTGTAGCAGATGTTGTTGACAACATTTAGTGCTCTCTTCTAGTGCTGAGGATGGCTTCTAAAAGTAAATAGCAAATTTGAGTTAGGAAAGAGTTTTCAGATAACACCTCTTTGGACTTTCTTTTCTAGGTAGACATTGACCCCTGATGGCTAAATATAGAATTTCTTTAAATGAACAGATACGTGGTTGTCACTTGAGTAGATACTAGCTAAAGAACTAATACAAATTTTATCAGCCTTGTGGCCAATTCTGTCTGTATATTTATCAGTTTACTCTTATGAAATGAATCACCTAAGACTCTGTAGGTCATAAGGAAATATGGTCTATTATCTCAGAGCCCAAATAGTATGATGCCACTTAATGCAAGAACCCTTCCAGTTACCCCACTTAGCTCTTGGTGCTGTGGGAGGGAATGCACCATAGCAGGACAGAGAGGGACGTCAGGAATGACTTGCAGTTGGGCTGCCCCTGATATGGGTCCTACCTGTTAACACTGGGAGCCAATCTTCCAACACTTGAACTCTAAAGAGTTAAGCCACATCTAAAACCCACAGTAGCAGTCACATGACTGTTAGTTCCCTGATATTCTGGAGAGCTTGCAGATATTGCTATCATCCTGTTTATAGAGTTGAAGTAAAAACTGACTCAAACCCCTATCCTTGTTTACCTTACCTAATTTCTTAACATTTCATAGATGGCTCTTGGGGGTCACTGAGTTCTTATACTTTATATTTTGTTCCCAAGGCTCACATATTTAAATTGCTTTCCCTTTGCTGCTAAATTGATTTAAAAAGTTGGTTCTCTCTACCTCAATTAAAATAAACACATTCACAAAGCATATTATTGGCCCAATATTTCTCCAACCACTGTTTAGTCTGCTTTCTAGATCTATTCAGTAAGAGTCTCTACAGAGTGGCACCTAATCTTCAGAACCCTCCTAAATTCTTTGGGTAGTTCCATGTCAGCCATCCTGGATAGTATGACTACACAGCACAATTAGGATGTAGGTGTGAGCAGGAGTCAGTCAGAGATTTTGTTTAAAATTCAAGTTCTGGCCGCTGGCCGGGTCTGTGAGGAAGGCCTAGGCCGTCGGCTTCAGGGTTCGTCGAGCATCTGCACAGCTTCTCTCGCTTCCCGTCCGCTGTGGCCGGTCGAGAGGCGGCCTTCGGGAGTCATGGAGGATGAGGTGGTTCGCATTGCCAAGATGGACAAAATGGTGCAGAAAAAGAAAGGATTTGCTGAAAGAGCTTAAGAATATTCCCATGACCCTGGAATTAGTACAGTCCATGAGAACTGGAGTGTCTGTCAATGCCAAATCACTCATCAAATCCTGGAAAAGATTACTATATGGACCATCAACTGATAAAGACTCTGAAGAAAAGAAAAAAGAACCTGCAATTTCATCACAGAATAGCCCTGAAGCAAGAGAAGAAAGTTGTTCCAGCAGCCATGTAAGCAGCAGAAAGGATGAGAGAAATGCTCGAGAGACTTATGCTTCATCTGTTCCTCGGGCACCAAGCACTTCTGATTCAGTGCAGCTCAGTGTAGGGAGACGCTTGCTGCAGCTCTCCGGACAGGAGATGATTATGTTGCAATTGGAGCTGATGAGGAAGAACTGGGATCTCAGATTGAAGAAGCTATATGTCAAGAAATAAGGAATACAGACATGAAATACAAAAACAGAGTACGAAGTAGGATATCAAATCTTAAAGATGCAAAGAATCTAAATTTAAGGAAAAATGTGCTGTGTGGGAATATTCCTCCTGACCTGTTTGCTAGAGTGACAGCAGAGGAAATGGCTAGTGATGAGCTCAAAGAGATGAGGAAAAACCTGACCAAAGAAGCCATCAGGGAGTGTCAGAGACCAAAACCAGTGAGACCCAGACTGATTGGTTCACTGTGGCAAATGTAAAAAGAACTGCACTTACACCCAGGTGCAGACTCGGAGCGCTGACGAACCAATGACAACTTCTGTGTGTAATGAATGTGGAAATCGGTGAAGTTCTGTTGAGTTTGGAAGAATTGGCAAGATATCTGAACCATTAAGAAAAACCAATTTTGTAATTAGGTTTAAAATTAAGCCAGACTACTCGTTTCCCTGCAAGTGAAATTCGTAAACAGTATACATCCCATGGGTTGGTCTTTGTTGTTTACCTGACAGTCTTTTTTTTTTTTTTTTTTTTTTTTTTTAAAGGTTTATTTATTCATTTATTATATATAAGTACACTGTAGCTGTCTTCAAACGCACCCGAAGAGGGCATCGGATCTCTTTACAGATGGTTGTGAGCCACCATGTGGTTGCTGGGAACTGAACTCAGGACCTCTGGAAGAGCAGTCAGGTGCTCTTAACCGCTGAGCCATCTCTCCAGCCCCTGACAGTCTTTCTTAAATGCCTTCTGTGGTCTCAGATCAGCTGGGAGACCATAAAATAATTATATAATATGTTGCTTCATTCTTCTTTTTTATAAGTTGATGTTGCATTTTATTAAATATTAACTTTTTATAGTCTAGAACACAAAAATTCTGTTGATCTTACCTACAGATAAATTGCTTTTCTCATTGGTATGCACCTAAAAATATTAAAGGAAAAGGAACAATATAAATTTTAGAGTTACCAACTATACTATGTTTTCTAGTAGTACTTGACCGGCGTCTTAAAGTTGTGCACACAATTGGAACTTGCATATTACTTTACTCTTAATTACTGTGCTCACAAGCCTCGGATCCTTAGATCTCTTGCATCCGTGACTAGCCACAGTGATCATTTCTTGTATTTCTCACACATGCATTTTTTTAAATAGGTTTTACTTTGAAAACTGACTTGGTTGCCATCGGTTTGTTTTATTTGACTTTGTGCTGTATTTTAGTTTTACGGAGCTAAGCTTTTCACAAAGTCCCTCACAGGCATACTTCTGGTGAATTTTCCCCCATAGGAAGACATGCTGTGAAGAAAATGTTAGTATCTGAGTAGAGTTCCCAGAGGCAGCATGACTGTATTTGCAATTGGAAACCCACTGACAAAGGATTACGCCTGAGAATTATGTAAATTACTAAGCTGTGCTCTTTGCATATGGAGGGTGCAAAAAAAAAATCCTTTAGACTGAATCTTTTGTGCTAAATCTTTTCGTACATGTTGATTGATGTCAAGCCAACTAGCAAGTAGTTTTACAAAACATATTTCACAATTAAGTTTTACTTTTGTTTAAATGTGTCCCACTTGTTTTACTAGTACTAAGCAGTGGTTTTCACATCGTTTTCTTGACACAGATGTCCTAACGCACAGAGCAAAGGCCACTGTTTAAAGTTTACAAGTTAAGTGCTTCTGACTGTGTTCAGACTTCTGTGTAAAGACCACAGAATGAGCTTTGCGCTCTGCTCTGCTTTGCAGACCATTTGACATGGCATAGAAAACATTTAATATGTTAAAAGGATTGTTCCATTGGTAATTGCTTTCACTTTAAAAATAAAGTACATTTTGAAAGAATTAGTTTAAAAGTAATAAGATTAAAATAGCCCCACTTTTAAGTGATTAATTTTAAAATTTGTAAATCAATAAAAATTTTTGTTGTTAAATAAAAAAATAAAATTCAAGTTCTAAAAAAAAAATAAATAAAATAAAATTCAAGTTCTGATTTCGATTGGGCCCCAAGTCCTACATTTCAGATGAATTGTTGGCCATGCTAGCGTTACAGATCCAGAGAGTACATTTGGACTAATGAGGGGCCAGTGGGCACAAATGCCATTGGCTAACACTGACCGTCAGACACACTCTAGCAAGCAGGAGTCAGTGTCCCATGCCTCCAGGCATCTAATCTGACTCCCCGCTCTCTTTGTCCTTTAGTTTCCCTTGATTTCTCTGTGTTTGTATCACTTGCCCTATCTTCACTTGGTCACATTGGTCTTGTCCTTCCCCAAGCATACCCCAGTCACACGGTAATAACATTCTTTAAAGCCCTAAATGTATTATTAAAAGATTTTATCAATCCCAAAGCAGAACTTCTAAATCATAGTATCCTAAACTATAGTTTCCTAAACCTTCCTTGTGTTCTGGAAGATCTCTAGAAAACGAAATCACATGAGAAATACAAAATAATAAATGTCCAAAAATAAACGTTATTTAAAAGAAAACCCTTAACTACCTTTTAAAGTAAAACTAAATTAGAATTACACTATGAATTGGAACGAATCTGCCCTTTAGACATTAAGGCAACATTTCAAAGTGAAGACAGGGCTATTTCCTACAGGTATTAGAGATGTAAGACTAGGCTTCCTAGGGCTGAAAGTTTTCTTAATTAAATTTCTCCTGTGTTTGTTGGTCCTGCCTCATTTTACATCCCCAACTGTGTTCACTCTCAGCACAGACAATGTCATCCCCAGATAGCTGCTCAGATATGAAAATTTTTCATAAGTGTTACAGAGACCCAGATGAATCCCATACAGAACCACAAGGTAAGAAACCTCTTTAAACCCATCCTTGACCTCAAACTTGGTCTCCAAACACAGGGAATCATACTTAATTCTGCTCAAAGAAGCCACACTTTCTCTGACCAACTTGTGTAACATCTGAGCTATAGGAATTCCTCCAAGATATTAGGTAGACAGGACAGTGAGGGAGACAGTCATGCTACAGTCCAGGACCTCAGATGTATTGTCAGCAATCATAGGATACTACTACTACTACTACTACTACTACTACTACTACTACTACTACTACTACTACTACTACATTGTATTTAATTGGCCAGAACACCAGGTGGTATGGTGCATATGTAGAGGCCAGAGAACAACTTCTGGGACTCAATTCTCCTCTTCCATTAAACCCAGGGATCAAATTCAGGTCACCAGACTTAGCAGCAAGTGCCTTTACCCACTGAGATACTGAGATACCTTGCTGGCCCTGTAGGCAAGTTTAGATACACATGTTCTGATGCAACTTTCAAAGCATTGCTTTTCCAGTGGACTGCTTGACAGCCAGCAATCCCTTTTAAAAAAGCAAACAAATAATACATCATCAAAGCATATTTTCTTTCAGACAATCTGGCTAGATCAGCAAGTTATACATTTTCTTGTAATTGAAAAAAATTTAAATCTTCACTTTTAATTTTTCATGTGCAGGGGTGTTTTGACTGCATATACATTGGTGTACCATGTGTGTGCAGTACCTGTGTAGGCCAAAAAGGGAATTTGATGCCCCCGGTATTGGAGTCAACAGCAATATTGAGCCTCTACATGACTCCTGGGGATTGAACTCAGGTCCAATGGAAGAAAAACAAGTACTCTTTCCACTCTCCAAATTTTATGATTCTTATCAAAATATTTTAAGAAAATGTATGTGAGAATTCTTGCTATAACATAATCTTCCTTCACATTGTTGAAACTGAGCATTCCAAAATTAATGGCTATAGAGTCTTTTAAAAAGCATTTGCATACTTTCTGCATATGTGCTTATTAATCATGATTTGGAAACTGTAGACATTAGGAATGAAATATTTCCATAGGCCAATAACGATAAACTTCCCAACTAATGGAACTGATTTGCTAATTTGTTTTCTTTGATTCAACAGCAAAATGCATTCTTCTGTCAGATCCCAGCTGTGCTTCTATGGGAAGTGCAGGTAACTCCCTCTGGCAAAACCCACATCTCTGCTTCTTTCCTGCTATTGAATTACTGCTCCCGGTTGCCTCCTGCCCCACCCTGGTTTGCCTACCCTTCTTTCCTGTTCTTCTATTGACCTTGATCAGTACAGTGGGCATGTAACATGACAGAGATCCATGGCATTACAGCATTGTTGAAGGCATAGGCCCACAGGGACAGGATTCAGACAAGCAAAGTATCAATACCACCCTACTCAGAATAATGATGAGCCTCTGAAGCGTCTCTATTCCTCATATCAACCCTATGAAAGATAGTTACCTTGTATAATACTCATTTTATTGGTCTGAAAAGTGGTATTTGGAGAAACATAGTAACTTTTTTATCTTGTGAAAGATTGAAGAGGCAATTATCCCTGAGTCAGCATGGTCTCAGTGCTCCAAAGTGGCCAAAGTTCCTGTATCAATGAGCTAGGGTAAAACAAACAAGTAAACAATCAATCAAACAAACAAAAAAGCTAAGAGGTTTTATTGTCTGAGCCTGCAGCATTAAGCAAATTTGTTGCTGAACTCAGACTGGTTCATTATTTTAAACCTCTGTTACTGTTTTTCAGGTCCAAGAATTAAGCCTATTGCCCCATATCAACATTTAATTCGTGACACAAACCAGCAGATTCTTGTCCTGGAAGGCAGCACCCTTGTGACAGTTCCAGACAAGCACGGCAAACGTGGAGGTGACCCTCAAATTTTCTTTACCCAATGGAGTTGGTATGGTATGCCCCCCGCCTCCAGCTCTGGGCCTTGGAGAGGGGGCTGCTTGACTCCTCCTTCTAAAAGGAGTTTGGAACCAGTAATAAGCACCGATGAGTGAGACAGGAGAGGGAACCAGAAGTATCCACAGCCAAAAGAAGTCTCTGTAGATAGGGGAGTGATCCAAACCAGAGATGGAAGGAGGGCACATTGTGAGAATCAGTGTGAGTGTGAAGATTTATCAAGCTTCTTGTGTCTGAAACTTCAACAGAAAAAAAGAAAGAAAAAGAAGGTTGAGAGGAGAGAAATTTTCAATTCTAGAGCTGACCCTGTTTTCTATTTCTAGAGATCTTCTATGTGTCAACTTTACCCCCAAAAAAAACCAGTGGCTCAAAAAAAAATTGTATTGTTTTGTCTGTATCTGAGAAAAAACTCTTTCTCTGCTGTGATAGAGTCAAAAGGCCAAAGTGTCCCTCCTTAGAATTAAAGGTAAGAGCCAGGGAGATCTCCCATCACCTCCAGCTCAGGGAAGTAGAAATCCTTAGTGCTAAAACTGATAGCCTAAAAGACCACCTCAATCTTTGCATATCCATCCCCTTCCCCCTACAAAGAAGCCTTGTCTTGTGTTAACATTCTCAGTTACATTAAGAAATACCCAAGGCAATCACATTCTAAAGAGAACAAGATTTTGGTTCACAGTCTTGGCCAATTAACCTGAGTGCTTTGGGACCTGTGGTAGCATACCATAGTGGGAGCACATGGGGGTAAGGGGTGCAGGCTGCTCACTTAATGGCTAGGATGAAAAAGAGGAAGACGGGTATGAGGACCCACAATTCCCTTTGAGGGCACAACGGCCAACAACAAAGCCCCTGTTTTAAATGTTTCCACCACCTCCCAATAGCTTCAAAGTGAGGACAGGCCTTTGGGGGACATATCTAGATAAAACTGTAGTAGCTACTAATAAATTTCCCCTTTGTATTTCAAAAAGAAAATTAAAGAACTGACTTCATTGAGCAGTGAGAAGCTCCTGCCCTTCACCTTCCTGAAGGAACAGGCTGGCACCTACTTCACACTGGAATCAGCTGCTAATCCTGGGTACTTTGTCTGCACTGGCAGTGTACCTGGGCAACCTGTTGGAGTGACAAAGGAGCTGGGGAAACATAAAAATACCCATTTTGAATTTGTAAATGCAAATGTGGATCTCAGTGAGATGGAACACAACAGGACAGTGGCCAGACCAGCTATAACAGCAATATCTGGTCTCAGCCTGGCACCAATCAAAGAATAGCGATATCTTCTTATAAATGCTACCAGCAATCAGCAAGCGTGAAGAATTGAATTTGTGTGTGTATGTGTGTGTGTGTGTGTGTGTGTGTGTGTGTGTGATTACTTTCTTTAAAGTGTGTATAGTTAATTTTAAATATCTGGGCTGAAATAACTTTCTGAAGAAGCACAATCTCAATGTCTAGGTATTTCCTGTTGGCCAAAACATATTTGACCTTCTCTGGATGATTCTATATATTCCACGATGTAGCTAGCCTGCTGGTGAGTTATTTCTCCCAGAAGGTAACTGGACTAATGCTAGGCTGTCAGATCAATCACGCAGCATATGGAAATTAGGTGGATTCTAGAGAAGCTCAGCAAGCTGCAAGTTTCATTGGGCCCTGGGGCTTCTGGACTAGGGCAAAACACTTTTAACCTGAGTCTTTCCAGGGGAGAGCTGTGTCATCATGAAAGACCAGATAGGAAGAGGAAGCAGCAAAAAGGTCTGGAGCAAGTAGCAGGCAGAGACAGCAGCTGAGAGACCTGAAGACAGATAGCAGTGCCCTTGTCACTCAGTGGGGCATTTTGGTCCGAAGAGATTGAGACTTGGATCCTAAGCAGGATCAGATGCTGGGAAAACAACTAGATGTTGGGAATTTAGAGCACAGGCACAAAGTTGGAGCAAAGGCTTGTGTGAATTTAACTTGGAAGGTTACATGCAACATATTTAATGCTTTGATGTAGAAGATCTCTGTCTATTCAAAAACTGTCATTTGCAACTAGGAGCCCAGAGAAGATATCATGGCCCTGTGTTACCTTGCCATTCTGTATCCATTAGAGAGACAGGTGGTGTTTTTGTTATCTTAAGAGTGAAAGTCAACCATTTCCCCAGTCTCCAGGTGTACCTTCCCTTATCAACTAGTGAGCTGTGGCAATCACCATCTAGCTGGAAACACTAAAGTTTATACTAGCTTAGTTACTCTTTGATTCATCTCCTGGCTGAGGATTAGAAAGTCCATGACTAATACTACAATTAAAACTAACAGCACCTTGGTTCAACTGGAGGTCTGCATGTAGAAGAATGCAAATCAATCCATTCTTATCATCATGTACAAAGCTTAAGTCCAAGTGGATCAAGGACCTCCACATCAAACCAGGTACACTCAAACTAATAGAAGAAAAAGTAGGGAAGACTTTCAAACACATGGGCACTGGCAAAAATTTCCTGAACAAAACACCAATGGCTTATGCTCTAAGATCAAGAATCTTCAAATGGGACCTCATAAAACTGCAAAGCTTCTGTAAGGCAAAAGACACTGTCATAAGGACAAAATGGCAACCAACCGATTGGGAAAAGATCTTTACCAATTCTATATCCAATAGAGGGCTAATATTCAAAATATACAAAGAACTCAAGAAGTTAGACTCCAGAGAGCCAAATAACCCCATTAAAAATGGGGTACACTTGGCAGGGACTAGAGAGGCAAAGATTAAAACAGAGAGAGAAGGAACACCCATTCAGAGCCTGCCCCACATGTGGCCCATACATATACAGCCACCCAATTAGACAAGATGGATGAAGCAAAGAAGTGCAGGCCGACAGGAGCAGGATGTAGATCTCTCCTGAGAGACACAGCCAGAATACAGCAAATACATAGGCGAATGCCAGCGCAAACCACTGAACTGAGAACAGGACCCCCGTTGAAGGAATCAGAGAAAGGACTAGAAGAGCTTGATGGTGCTTGAGGCCCCATCTGAACAACAATGCCAACCAACCAGAGCTTCCAGGGACTAAGCCACTACCCAAAGACTATACACGGACTGACCCTGGACTCTGACCTCATAGGTAGCAGTGAATAGCCTAGTAAGATCACCAGTGGAAGGGGAAGCCCTTGGTCCTGCTAAGACTGAACCCCCAGTGAACATGATTGTTGGGGGGAGGGCGGTAATGGGGGGGGAGGATGGGGAGGGGAACACCCATAAAGAAGGGGAAGGGGAGGGGTTAGGGGGATGTTGGCCCGGAAACCAGGAAAGGGAATAACATTCGAAATGTAAATAAGAAATACTCAAGTTAATAAAAAAAAAGGGGTACAGAGCTAAACAAAACATTCTCAGCTGGAGATTATCGAATGTCCAAAAAGCACCTAAAGAAATGTTCAATATCCTTAGTCATCAGGGAAATGCAAATCAAAACAACCCTGAGATTCCACCTCACACCAGTCAGAATGGTTAAGATAAAAAACTCAGGTGACAGATGCTGGCCAGGATATGAAGAAAGAGGAACACTCCTCCATTGTTGGTGGGATTGCAAACACATACAACCACTCTGGAAATCAGTCTGGAGGTTCCTCAGAAAATTGAACATTCCACTGCCTAAGGACGCAGCTATACCTTTCCTGGGCATATACCCAAAAGATGCCCCAACATACAACAAAGACGCATGCTCCACTATGTTCATCCCAGTCTTATTTATAATAGCCAGAAGCTGGAACGAACCCAGATGCCCTTCAACAGAGGAATGGATTCAACAAATGTGGTACATCTACACAATGGAGATCAAAACAATGACTACATGAAATTCATAGGCAAATGGAATGAACTAGAAAATATCATCCTGAGTGAGGTAACTCAATCACAGAAAAACACACTTGGTATGCACTCATTGATAAGTGGATATTAGCCAAAAAGCTCAAATTATTCAAGATGTAATCCACAGACCACAGGAAGCTCAAGAAGAAGGATGACCAAAATTCGGATGCTCCCACTCCTTCTTAAAAGGGAAAAAATATCCATAAGAGGTGATATGGAAGCAAAGTTTAGAGCAATGACTCAAGGAATGGCCATTCAGAGCTTGACCCACATGTGGCCCATATATATACAGCCACCAAAACTAGATAAGATTGACAAAGCTAAAAAATGCATGGTGAAAGGGATTGGATATAGATCTCTCCTGAACTAGAAAATATCATCCTGAGTGAGGTAACTCAATCACAGAAAAACACACATGGTATGCACTTATTGATAAGTGGATATTAGCCCAAATGCTTGAATTACCCTAGATGCACAGAACACATGAAACTCAAGAAGGATGACCAAAATGTGAATGCTTCACTCCTTCTTTAAAAGGGGAACAAGAATACCCTTGGGAGGGAATAAGGAGGCAAAGTTTAGAACAGAGGCAGAAGGAACACCCATTCAGAGCCTGCCCCACATGTGACCCGTACATATACAGCCACCAAACTAGATAAGATGGATGAAGCAAAGAAGTGCAGGCTGACAGGAACTGGATGTAGATCTCTCCTGAGAGACACAGCCAGAATACAGCAAATACATAGGCGAATGCCAGCAGCAAACCACTGAACTGAGAACAGGACCCCCGTTGAAGGAATCAGAGAAAGGACTGGAAGAGCTTGATGGTGCTTGAGGCCCTATATGAACAACAATGCCAACCAACCAGAGCTTCCAGGGACTAAGCCACTACCCAAAGACTGTACATGGACTGATCCTGGGCTCCAACCGATAGGTAGCAATGAATAGCCTAGTAAGAGCACCAGTGGAAGAAGCGAAGCCCTTTGTATGCAAAACTGAACCCCCAGTGAATGTGATTGTTGGGGGAGGGTGGTAATGGGGGAGGATGGGGAGGGAACAACCAAATAGAAGGGGAGGGGAAGGGGTTAGGGGGATGTTGGCCCGGAAACTGGGAAAGGGAATAACAATCGAAATGTAAATAAGAAATACTCAAGTTAATAAAGATGGAGGAAAAAATTGTACTGCTTTGGATATTTAGAGATGGGAGCTCGGGAGGTAGTTCAGTTGGTAAAGTATTGCCTTTATATTGCAATTCATCTTCGTTATTAACTTGCAGGGATTGAGAATCCCCATGCAAGGAGATCTCTGGGCATATCTGTGAGGAATTATCTATGCTTTGTTAACTGAAATGGGAAGGTTCACCCTAGAGGTGGGCAGTGCCATTTCCACGGCTGGCATCCAGGACTGAAGAAAAACAATGGTGAGCTGAGAACAAGCATGTGATACCCTCTGCTTCCTGACTATGGGTCCATGTGACCAGCACCCCAGACTCCTGCTGCCATGACTCCCTGGCCTGGACTCTGCATTATGCCCTCAAACTGTGAGCCCAAGTAAACCCTTCCATATATATTTGGGTAAATAAACCCTTCCATATATATTTGGGTAAATAAACCCTTCCATGTATATTTGGGTGAATAAACCCTTCCATGTATATTTGGGTAAATAAACCCTTCCATATATATTTGGGTAAATAAACCCTTCCATATATATTTGGGTAAATAAACCCTTCCATATATATTTGGGTAAATAAACCCTTCCATGTATATTTGGGTGCTTTGAAACAAGCTCCAATAAACTAATACACTGCACAAGTGTGAGGATCTGCATTTGATGCCAAGAACCCACATAAAAAGCCAGGTATGGTTGTCTCTATTGTAATCTCTGTGACAAGGAGGGAAATATAGGTGGACCCATGGAACTGGCTTGCCAGCGAGCCTAGCCTATTCGGTGTCTTCTAGTCCAATGAGAGGAAGAAAAACAACAAAACCAGGAGATAAAGCTGCACATGCAGCCTGAATATAATCAACATAAAAATTGTTGAAGACATCATGACCTATAACGGCACGGTAATATGATTCATATCCTGCTAAATGTGTATTTGATAGAAAATAATATATTATCATGTTATATAGAGTACAATATATAGACAAAAAATAATTTTGTTTTAAAACAAAAATGAACAATAAATGTAATATTTTTGCCAAAAAAAAACAACTTAAAAATAAGCAAAAAAATTATTTAAATTTTTTTTAAAAAAAGTTCACTGATAGAGGCATAAGCTAAGGGCTCACCAAAAAAAAAAAAAAAGAAAAAGAAAAAGAAAAAGAATTAGATATTCAATAACACTACTTCCTACTTCTACTAAAGAAATTTCACTTTTTGCTAAAAGTTTGTCAATTTAAATAAAAAGTACTCTAGAATCTACATAAATTCTTTGGGAAAGTATACCATTTATAAAAGAAATAATATTAGCACTTTGCAAATTCTTCCAAAACTTAAAAGAATGACTTACTCATCAACTTATTCTGAGGCTAAAGGTCCTCACATACCACATCCCAAAAATTGTTACAACACACTAACGAAAACAAACACCAACATCTCAAATGTAAGCATTCCAAACAAAACTATACTAAAAACATGAGAAAGATAATATTATGTAATAATAATGCCCAAGTGAATTTTCTTGCAGAAATGTAGGCTGGTTCAACACCCGAAAATCGATGTTGCTATATTATAAATAAGTATTTTATAAATGTTAAAAAAACTAAAAAATAACAACACTTGATGTTAAGATTTCAGTGAAAATAAAATATAATCAAACTGATTAAGCCTCAGCAGTGCATTTAAACATTCTATTTTATATTGTTAAAAATACTGTGTAAATTTAAATGGAAAATTCCAGAATTTGATAACTCACGAGTTTCTTATACTGTGTACCATTCTGAATATAGTGGTGAAATCTCATGCTCTTTTACCACATCCCTCTAATTTAGGAATTACTTCTTCTCCAGTGTATGCATATTGTATATATAATCTGACTATTGCTTACTTACTAGTTGCCTCAGTGGTTGACTTTTTTCTTATGGTATCCCAATGCTTGTGTTAAACTAACCCTTATTGTACTTCATGATGGCCTCATAGTTCTTGAGTTCTCAGTGATGCTGTCAATCTTTGGGATAAGATAACAACACCAAAGCAGAGCTATAAAGTGCTTCCTTTGCGTGAGACATTTTTCAATGTAATAGGAAAGGAGGGGAAATTATATGTTGAAGTTACTGAAACATATGACAAATTAAAGTGTGTTTACTGAAAAATTAAACTTTGTGACAGGTATGCAGGTATATAAAAAGCCTAGTAGCATGTATAGGAATTGACACTAGGCACAGCCTTAGGCTTTTTCCACAGAAAGAATGAAAGTATTGATATTATATATTATCCATAAATTCAGGCACACACAGTAGGTTGTAGACCATTTTCCTACAGAGAAGAATTGTTTAAGGAACATTGGTACAGTCCACTATCTATAAATTCAGACATCCATATAGCTTCAGGCATCCACCATAGGCCTTAGAGCATGTTTTGCACAGAAGAGTTTAACTGTTGAATCTATCCACAGCTTCAGAAATCCTTCTTAGGATTTAGACCTTAT
This sequence comes from Rattus rattus, assembly GCF_011064425.1. Classification (NCBI taxonomy): domain Eukaryota; kingdom Metazoa; phylum Chordata; class Mammalia; order Rodentia; family Muridae; genus Rattus; species Rattus rattus. Next base: position 13,112,376 of record NC_046158.1, read on the forward strand.
CCTCACAGAGAAGTTCAGTTTAAATGTGTATGTTATCCTCAGCTTTGGACATCCACCATAGGCCTTAAACTCGCCCTAACAGAGCAGGAGTGTTTAACTGCAGATACCATGTAGTATCCACAAATTCAGGCATCCATGATAGGCCTTATTTCATTAGCATTTATTCACAGAAAAGGATGGTTTAAATGCTCATATTACCTGTTAATTCAGACATGTGCCACAGGCCTTATACCGTGTCTTCACGGGGATGGAGAGCTTCACTGTTGGTACTAGCCACCGCTTCACTCATCCACAATAGACCTATTGGTACTATCTGAAGCTTCAGTAATTCAACATAGACTTTGCAAGATGTCCTTAAAGCAAAGGAGAGATTAACTATTGATATTATCCAGAGATTGAAGTATCTATTATAGACCTTAGACCAAGTCCTCACAGCACAACTGTTGGTTAACTGTTAATACTCTCCACACATTCATGCCCCTCTCCTAGGACTAGGACCATGTTATCACAGAGAAGGAAAGTGTAACTGTTGGTACTGTCCACAGTTTCAGGTATGCACTGTGGCTTTACACGTCTTAACATGCCATGAAACTTATAGATAAATGGGCAGAACTTGAAAAAAATCATCCTGAGTGAGGTAACCCAGACCTAGAAAGACAAATGTGGTATGTACTTACTTTTAAGTGGATATTAACTGTAAATAATAATCATTCTACAAGGACCTAGAGAGGCTAAGTGACAAGGAGGCCTCAAAGAGATGCATGGATCTCCCTGGAAAGGGGAAATAGAATAGATACTGTGGGTGGACTGGAGGCAGGTGGCGATGGGAACAGGAGAGGTCAGTTGGAAAGAGGATGGAGGTAGAGAGTACTGGAGGAGAAAACTGAAATTGGGGGCAAGGTAGAAACCTAGTGCAATGGAACTCTAGGAATCTATTAGGGTGACCCTAGCTAAGACTCATAGTGATGGGAGATATGGAGCCTAGACCAACCATCTCCTATAACAAAGCAAGACTTCCAGTATACGATTTGAAACACTGACCTGGCCATAAAATCTTTGGCCTACAATGTGTACTCTGGTAAAGGTGTCACAGAAATTTTGTAAGTGGCTAACCAAAAACTGGTCCAGCTTGAGACACATACCAAAAGTTGGGATGGCTCTAGAGACCTAGGAGAGAACCAAACATGCCCAGAAAAAAAAAGTTAAAAAAAAAAAAAAGATGATTCTCTGATATTCTGTCTGATATTCTGCTATACTTGTAAACAGGAGACAGGAGTCTGGCATAATCACCATTAGAGAACTCCACCCAGCAACTGGTAAAAACAGATGCAAAGATCACAGCCAAACATTAGGCAGAACTCAATGATTCCTGTAGAGAGGGAGAGGGAGGTTGTAGGAGGGGGCTGGAGAGGTCAAGGGCACCACACGAAAGTCTGTGAAATCAACAAACTTGGACATATAGGGACTCACTGACACCGAACTGATAATCAGGAAGCCAGAATGGGTCTAACTTAGGCCCTCTGCATATATATTACAGTGGTTTAGCTTGGTGTTTTTGTGGGACTTCTAACAGAGGGAATGGGGACTGTTTCTCACACTTTTGCCTGCTTTGGGAACCTTTGTTCTCCTACTGGTTGCTTTGTTCAGTCTTAATATGAGGGAAGATGCCTAGTTTTTTTGCAACTTGATATGTTATGTTTGGTTGATATCCCTGGGAGGCCTGCCCTTTTCTGAAGGAAAGCGAAGGAGGAGTGTATGAGGCGGGTAAAGGGGGAGGAGAGGAGGGAGTAGAAACTTCTGTTGCATGTAGTACATGAGAGAGTAAATTAATAGAAAGAATGTGATAACAAATAAAGAGGGTTTAACTTTGCTACTATCTACAGCTTTAGCTGTCCATCACAGACATTGGACAATGGCATCACAGAGGAGAGTTTAAAATTTGATACTATCTAAGGCTTCATGCACCCACCATAGACCTTAGATTGTGTCTTAACAAAGAAGGGGAGTTAATTATTTAATTCAGGCATCCACAATGGACCTTAGACCATGGCCTGACAGAGAAGGAGAGTATAACTCATGATACTACCCACAGTTTCATGTCTCCACCTTAGGGTTAGGACCATGTTCCCATGCAGACAGAAAATTTAGATGTGGACAATATCCACATCTTCAGGTATCTGCAACAGTCCTTAGATCATGTAGTCATGAAGATGGGAAGTTTTTAACTATTGATACAATCCACAGCTCCAAGCATCTACTGTAGGCTCATACCACATTTTCACAAGATAAAGAGCATTTTATTTTTTTTATTTTTATTTTTTTTGGTTCTTTTTTTCGGAGCTGGGGACCGAACCCAGGGCCTTGCGCTTCCTAGGCAAGCGTTCTACCACTGAGCTAAATCCCCAACCCCATAAAGAGCATTTTAATGTTGATACTATTGCTAGTTTCATCCATCATAGGTCTTGGACCATGTCTTCACAGAGGAGTTTAACTGCTAATGATATCCACAGATTCAAGAATTGATCACAGGCCTTAAAAAATTTCTTCACAGAAGCGAGTGTAACTGTTGATACTATGTACAGCTATTGACATCCATCATAGGTTTTAGACCATGTCCTCACACATAAGAAGAGTTTAATTTTTTAATTATTGTTTGATTTTACAACATTGAGTTAATTTATTGAGCAAACATTTTTATTAATAATCACTTAGCACTTTTAAATCAAATCACATTGATTTAATGACATTCTAAAGTAGTTCCTATGAAGAAAAATAACATTGTTCCATTTCAATACATGCTTTATTCAGGCAGTACTTAAAAGATTTCTTACTTGTCTAAAGCATGTCATTTATTGTTATTAAAAATACTACACTAATTCTCTCATTATAAGAAGAAGAGTCAACACACAGAGTTGCAACCGACAAGATAGTGAGATTAGATGTTGACTTTTCAAGTAAATGTGATAATGTACACACTTTCACTGTGTGGTAGAAGTTATAAAAACAGTAGGTTTATAGAACATATTGGGAATATTTGTTTTTATGTTTTGTTTATTATTTATTTTACAGTGCTGGGATTGAACCTAGATGCTTGTGCATGCTGGAGATACTTTGTCAGTGAGCATAAAATACTTTGAGACAGTGTCTTGGTGACGCTCCCCACGTCTTCCTAGTACTCACTTGGTACCCTAGGCGAATCCTTATCTTGTAGTCCAGTGTATATTAATCTGATCCACTATGATAGGCATAACTTTGTGGCTTATGTTTCCTATGCAGAAGACAGATGCTTTCCAAGCAGAATCTCAAATAACAAAATTTATAGTGAGCTTAGATCACAAACTCTAGACTCGATGCAGACCAGAGCTTCTTTCAGAAAATTAGTGTTCTTCTATTTTGGTGGCATCTAGCTATCACTAGTCTGAATCTGTCCCTTTGTAGTAGCACTTTACTGGCTGAAGCAGGGAGTGAATTGCACTTATGAATATTTTGAAATCACCCTGCTCTTTCACCTCTTCAGCAGCCTTGGGTAGTATGCAGTCTCTGTGCCAAGCTACCTTTGCTTTTGACTTAATTATCTCACAAAATGACTTAATATATCTTCATTTGCATTGGCTAATTGCTTCATGGCCTCAAATGAACCTGGGTCAAATGATAGGCTCTGTTATTTTCAATACTTCCCTCCTTACTGTGAGGGAGAAATGTGTAGGCTGCAAGAGAAAACACAAGCACAGGGTCTTGCATGTGTCCTGAGTGTATTTGTTTCATGCAGTAAAAAGTCTTCAGTATGGAGTTTAGGACCGACAAAACAGGTTATGCTGTTATATATATGGTTCAACATTTTGCTTCTAAAATGAGAGTTAATTTTCATGATACTAAGCCAGGACTGAAGCTAAACTGGGGTCTTGGATAAGATTAGGTAAATTGGCATCATCATACAATAGTTTAGTATTGATGGACCAAGAAAGGCAAGATGCAAGGGTTCAAAAGCTTGGTGGATATAGATACATGATGTTTTCTATTGAAAATCTACAGATCATTCAGTGTGTTCTATAATACTAGTGTTATTATTTGAATTTGAAGTATACCTCATAAACTCATTTTGAACATATATTATTCCAAGGAATCCAAGGCTCTTGGAAATTATAGAATCTTCAGGAAGTGGGGCCTAGCTGGCTTCAGTAAGCTACTACTCTGGTCCCCCATTTTGTGACCCCATTTTGGAAAGATCAGGATTCCTAGGCTGGTTCTCATATCCTCATTATAACAAGTCTCCTAGGGGTCAGCTTTTATAGCAGGAACTCGGGCCACTTCTATGTAAACTCTGGGTGGCTGCACAGCAACCAAAAGCATTCTTGCAGGAAGACCTAATTAAGGACTGCCTGAGAGACCAAGGGTTGCTGGTGCAGACAAAGACAGACAATTGGGAACTGCTATTTAGAAGAGATGTTTTCTTGGGATCAATGGGCATGAGTGGAGGGTATTAAAGGAGCTTGCAGAAGTGCTCAGATGAACTTGCTGCAGAATTTCTCACCTGCTCCCAGAGTCTGTATCTTTGACTCTGTGCCACCTTATCCCCAACTCTCAAAGGCAGGTAGAGTCAGGTGACAAGCATTCCAGGGAACAGGCAACAAGTTTTAAAGCATATTTTGGTATGTATTGTCTTAGAGTCATTTCAGCAAATTGCTGAACAAGTCAACTGCCTGGTGTTCATTCTTGTAGGGTCACCAGTCTCTAATCTCTGTTATGATACCTGTTGTGCACCTGAAGCTGAAGCTCAGAAAGGCTGTCCTGCCTGGATCTCCCTCCTCAGAAATGCAAGGGACTCAAACTAAGATAGTTTAACAATTCATAGACTTTTTACGACTGAAGGGGGTAAAAGTACTTGTATGCCCTACTCCAACCCCAAACCATGCCATGAATTTGAGTACTAGTTGTATAAATACCATGTATACTAGATATCTAATTTTTAGTATAAACCAGAAACTTCTTGTGACTATTTAAAATAATAGGGGTTATGTCAACATAAAAAATGACCAGGACTTGAATTAACACTTACATACTCATATAACTGCCAACTTAAAAGAAAAGCAAATTAGTGATAATCTCTTTAAAGAATATGACATTTATTTTGGAACATCAGATCATTGTTATGGTAATGTGCATGTCTCAGGAGACTAGAGATATAGACTAGACTCAGGAGACATTGAACAAGGTGAAGTTTTTAAGGTAAAAAATTAAAATTGTGCCAGCTATTTTGAAGCAATATTTCTTGGTCACAGTGATGAATAGCAATTTCAATCTGAAATTGAATTGAAGTTTCTAGGCACATGTATTTGCTGAAGTACTTTTTAATAGATGCTTACATTGGCTTATATGCAAGTTTGTGGTTCTGGTGGTCTCTTGTGACAGTTACTGTCAGGGAATCTTTCATAGGAATTTGTCCTTAATACCTATCTGTATTTAATTTTTGCTAGTGTTGACACAAGTATTCTACTGGTTCCCAAAACTCTGATCCAGGCCTACAGAACAATACAAGATAGTTTATATCATTCTAGGAAAGCAAAGCAAACCTGACTACATGGGAGAACTAAACGTGTCAAATATGGGGATTTGGTTATGTGGTAAAATGTTGAAGACAACATGAGTTCCTTACATTGTACCCATACTGTGAGGCTCAAGGGATGAGGATCACTGTTACCCAGAGGTTGGATGAAGGGAATGAGTCATGTCAGGCTGATATGGAGATATGAGGGAGGGCCATAGCTTTAGAGAGTAGAACAAGCACGAAACAGCTCTGTAGCTGGACTTTTGTCTATTTAATGGGTTCCTCTACTCCACCCTTATCCCTGCCAATACTCTAACACTAGGTAGGAGAGAAAGAAGGTTAGAGGGGAAAGGGGACATCAGTATCATTAGACTACTTTCTGGTAGCTGTTAATGTTGCTGCTGCTGTCACAGCCTCTCAGAGCTCTAGCATTTTAATACCCTCTCAAGAGTCCCCAGAATTCTCAAAGTGAACTATCTTTAGCTGGCAGAATCACTCCCTATCAAAGCATGAGACAAATCATAATTAGCTGCTGTGGAAAATCTGAAGCAGTCCTATATCCCACACCTGGAATTAAAAATGAAAATATATTCACACGACATTTCTGTGTTTTTTAAGAAATCAAAATTCTTACTACACAGCTGTGGAGCCTGAAGAACAGAACAGCACACATTATCCCCTAATGGCCAAAGAAGAGGTGTGGCTGCCCCATGTCACTGTGGTACATAAAGATCATTCTCACTCATAGTGCTTTCTGCAAAACTTGCTTTACCTGTGAGACAGGGAATGTGTTTAATCATCCTTGTACCTTTAAACCATTGCACCTTCCATTTGCTTTTCAAAGGGATGGATGCGTTCAGAGGCATGTAGATGGATAGAAGGGGATACTACAACCTAGGGTAAGCCACCTTCACCAGAAAGGGAGCTATGGCTGGGGTTCATGATGTCCATGTCTCCTCCTCTTCTCTCTTCCACTTCCTCCTTCTTTTTTTGTATTAAAATACAGAAAAGTCATGAAAAACCCTCAAAGGTGGCAAAAAATAAAACAAAAACAAAAACAAAGAATCCCTCTTGCTCCTCAAGTTAATCTATTCATCTCTAGTTTTTGAACACTAATTATGCATATACATTTGTTATCAACCAGAATTCAATTGGTCTCTTTTAGGTCAGAATCTGTATCTAGCTTATTCAACTTACCATGTTCAACCCTAACAGTGTGACTAGCAGAGGTTAACTTAACCTCTCATGCTGGGAAGCTTTATGGTCACTTGATTTTTGACAAAGGAGCTAAAATCATCCAGTGCAAAAAAGACAGCATTTTCAACAAATGGTGATGGTTCAACTGGCAGTCACCATATAGAAGAATACAAATTAATCCATTCTTATCATACTGTACAAAGCTTAAGTCCAAGTGGATCTAGGACCTCCACATAAAACCAGATACACTCAAACTAATAGAAGAAAAAGTGGGGAAGAGTCTCAAACACATGAGCACTGGGAAAAATTTCCTGAACAGAACACCAATGACTTATGCTCTAAGATCAACAATTGACAAATGGGACTTCAGAAAATTACAAAGCTTCTGTAAGGCAAAGGACACGGTCATTAGGACAAAATGGCAACCAAAAGATTAGCAAAAGATCTTTACCAATCCTACATCTGATAGAGGACTAAGAATTCAAGAAGTTAGACTCCAGAGAACCAAATAACCCTGTTAAAAATGGGCTACAGAGCTAAACAAAGAATTCTCAACTGAGGAATATTGAATGGCCATGAAGCACAAATGTTCAACATCCTTACTCATCAGGGAAATGCAAATCAAAACAACCCTGAAATTCCAGCTCATACTAGTCAGAATGGCTAAGATCAAAAACTCAGGTGAGAACAGATGCTGGTAAGCATGTGGAGAAAGAGGAACACTCCTCCATTGTTGGTTGGATTGCAAGCTGGTAAAACCACTCTGGAAATCAGTCTGGCAGTTTCTCAGAAAATTGGACATAATGCTACCTGAGGACCCTGAGATATATATATGTATTTGGGCATATACCCAAATGATGCTCCAACATCTACTAAGGGCACATGCTCCACTATGTTCATATCAGCCTTATTTATAATAGCCAGAAGCTGGAAAGAACCCAGATGTCCTTCAATGGGGGAATGGATGCAGAAAACGTAGTACATTTTCACAGTGCAGTACTACTCAGCTATTTAAAACAATGACTTCATGGAATTCTTAGGCTAATGAATGGAACTAGAAAATATCACCCTGAGTCAGGTAACCCAATCTCTCTCTCTCTCTCTCTCTCTCTCTCTCTCTCTCTCTCTCTCTCTCTCTCTCTCTCTCACACACACACACACACACACACACAAACCCCCCAAAAACCCAAAAACCAAAACACCACACACAGCATGCAGTCATCATTCAGTGGATATTAGCCCAAAACCTACATTTACCCAAGATACAACCCACAGACCACATGAAGTTCAAACAGAAGGATGACCAAAGTGGAGATGCATCAGTCTATCTTAGAAAGGGAATTAAAAATACTCATAGGAGGAAATATGGAGACAATTTGTAGCAGATTGAAGGAAAGGCCATTCAGAGACTGCCCCACCTGGGGATTCAGCCATATACAAATAGTCACCAAACCCAGACAATATTGCTAATGCTAAGAAGTGCACGCTGACAGGAGCCTGATATAGCGGTCTCCTTAGAGGCTCTGCCAGAACATGACAAATACAGAGGAGAATGCTCACAGCCAACTATTGAAGTGATAACTGGCTACCCAAAGGAGGAGTTAGAGAAAGGACTGAAGGAGGTGAAGGAGTTTGCCACCCCATAAGAACAATAATACCAAACAACCTGAGCTCCCAGGAATTAAACCATCATCCCAAGCATACACATAGACAGACCCATGGTTCCAGCTGCATATATAGTAGAGGATGGCTGTATTATGCATCAATAGGAGGAGAAACATTGGGTCCTGCAAAGGTTAAACCACCCAATGTAGGGGAATTTTAGGGTGGGGAGGTGGGAAGGGATGAGTGGGTGTGTGGGGGGAACACCCTCATAGAAGCAGGGGAAGGGGGAAGGGAATAGGGGGTTTATGGTTTGGAAACCAGGAAATGGGATAACATTTGAAATGTAAATTAATACAAATATATCAAAACAAAAACAAAAACAAAAAACAAAAAAAGCCTTTCTCCACACTTGTTTCTCCTGGGTATATCTTACTGAGGGAATTGTACAGACACCACTGTACCATGTGGTAGGACTCCTTTGTGGTTTGGGATCATGTAATCTCTGTTTATATGTATATGTCCAGTATCCTTTTTAGTAAGCTTCTTTTTGTTTTATTATACATTTTGCTTAGTTTAGCCTGAAGCAACTACCCCTGCTTGCAACTGATGAGCCAGAAATAAGGCAACTTATTTCTAAGTCTTCCCATTACTCTGATTCTAGACCCTGAGTTTCTGTTCTGCTAACACTTTTACCCTTTAGAAGAATCAGAACTTAGTTATAAGGCTCTGCTTTGAGTAGCAGCACAGATGCCTAGAGGCTCTGTGATGCTCCACTGTTACCAGCCATCACTGCTCCCTGTCTCAGATCCACCCACCTCTTCCCATTATCTCTTGACTAGATGGTAACTTACTATCGCTCTGCTTCCTTGGATACTCTTCCTGGACACAGCCATTCCTGTACACTTTTACTTCTAGTCAATTCCCACAATGTCAACTAAACACATCAATATAGCTAACTCCAAAGTACAACATGCAACCAGCCCTTATCCCTTTTTATTACAAGTATCTGGTTAGACCTAATTAAATCACACAATATGCCTCACAGGTGCCTGATGGTTCAAGGTAGCAAGAAGAAATGGGCAAAAACTTAATGTTTGAATAAGAAATAATAACCATAGCCAAAGAAATTGATAGCTTTTATGCTCTGCTAATGATATGGGTTAGAGAAGATTCCAAGAAAGGGGGTATTTTTCTAATTGCTATCAGTTTTGCAAGTCTCAAACAAAAACTCAGTGTGTTTATTTTTGCCAACTTTATCTGTCACACCAACAGGGTTACCAGAATTTCAAGAAGTGCAGATGAATCAGCCAGGTTAGGCATTTGACTCCAAGGTGTGCTGGGGCCCACTGAAGAGGATTATTGTAGCTTTCTGTCAGGCTTATTTCAGGACTGTCTCCTGGAAGTTAGTAGTGATTACTTAGGCTACAGAAGCTTTGGGTGTTAAAAATTCAACATGTTGTTTCCTTGCTCCAGAGGCTGGAAATCAGCCTTTATACTAATACTGTAAGAGGCATTGGAATCTCACTCTTTTCCCCTTTATTTCCCATGTTGTTGTTGGTATATGAAATCCCCCTTTCTCTCCCCATCACACACACTCATTTTTTGAACATTTGGTCCCTAGCTGTTTAGACTTCTTTTGGAAACTTTAGGAAGTGGAGAGGTACTCTTATATTTTTCAAAGCCTAGTTTGGTAAGGGTAGTTAAATGCTTTAACCTCCCTCCTAGCCTATCATCCACCACAGGTAGTGGAAAGGAAAGGTTGATAGGGCAAAGGAGGATGTATGCCTGTTTAGAAATAGTTCTTTGGGGTGACTCCAATCTGTGTTGTCAGGATATCAGCAGTTCAGTTCACATGAATCAGCAGGGGTCGCTTGATTCACTCACAAGTACCACTCATGAATCAGCAATGGCAGTTCAATCCAGAAGAAACCACGAGGCTCTCTCTGCCAATCTGCCTGAGTCCTTGAAAGCTGCAAGAAACAACTGGAACACAAGCAGAAGTTGGTGGATTTCTCTCAATGAAGTCATAACAAATGATGATCAGTAAAGAGTGGCAAGGTGAACCAATATCACACAGCATCATCCACTGTCTGTTGAGTTATATTATACTCTTCCCAAACATCACATGTACTCTGAAGCATCTGCTCTCGCAAAACATCATTTGTGCTTTTTCCAGGCACCTTCCAGAAAAACATCATGTGTCTCTTTTCAGCAAAACATCTTCCCATTTTGATTCAGAAAAAAAAAAAAAAAGAAAAAGAAGAAAAAAGAAAAGAAAGAAAAGTTATAAGATAGTTTCCAGGAAATAATCACATGACAAAAGAAACCAGAAATTTCTAGTTCATGAAGCCTTCCTGGAGAATGTGAGTCACTGGGGGCGGGCCTTGCTAACTGAGAAGGCAATGTGACCTTTGGTTTCAAGTTCCTACCACTTGGCCTTTCCCTTTACCATGGACTGTAGCCTTTTAAAGCAAACAGGAGCCTAATGTAACTGTCCTCTGAGAGGTTCCACTCAGAAGCTGACTGAAACAGATATAGAGACCCACAGCCAAATATTGGACAGTTCTCGGGGACTCTTATAGAAGAATTGGGGGAAAGATTGAAGGCCCTGGAGGGGATTGAAACTCCACACGAAGACTAACAATCAATTACCATGGACCCTTGAGGGCTCTCAGAGACTGAACCACCAACCAAAGAGCTGGCTGGACCAAAGTCCCAGATCCATGTGTAGATTTGCAGCTCAGCCTTTATGCGAGCCTCTCAACAACTAGAGTGGGGGCTACTCCTACAACTGTTGCCTGTCTGTGAAATATGTTCCCTTAACTGGGCTGCCTTGTCTGGCCTCAGTGGGAGAGGATGCACACAGCCTTGCAGAGACTTGATATGCCAGGATGGTAGGATACCCAGGGTGGGCCTCAACTCTCTCGGATAAGGAGAGAGGGAATGGAAGGAGAGACTGTGTGTGTGGGAGGACCCAGGGGAGGGGGGCAGCAATCAAGATGTAAAGTGAATAAATAATTAATAGGAAATAATAAATTCCTCCTCCCTTACTTACATTGCTTCTTGTCAGGTATTTTGTCACAGCAATGAGAAATGTAACTAAGACCCTTCCAACAATTCACAATAAATTATGAAACAGAAGGAGTTAGATACATGCCAAAAGATGTTCATGGTTTTAAAAAATGGATTAGAGAATCCGTTTTGGGGCAAAAGACAAAAATGGGCTTGTTAAAAATTCTTACAAAATAAAGGATACCCACCCTAGGACTAAATTAGTATAGCAAGCACTCTTCTCCAGGTGGCTGGTCCTACTGGAAGTGTGCTCCTGGAGCAGAGGTGCTCAGGCTGACTGGGGAAGGTGAGTCCAGGAGGAACACGTGGTCCTTCTGGCTCCTCATGGGGAACCTTTTCTCTTTCTCTAGAAGCCCCACAAAGCAATAAAGATTAGAAGTCTTTCTGTCTAGTACTTCCTGAAGATGGTGCTCTTGTTATATTGACCAAGTAAGATCTGGAAAAGTGAATAAGAGCTATAGCCTTGAGGGTCCATGTCTAGGACTGACACTTTTGGATCACTGTCATAAATGCCAAGGCTCAGCAAATGCTGTGTCACTTTTGAACCTAGATGAATAGAAGAGATATTCACAAATTACACTGAAAGAAAGATGCAGCCTTTCCAATCTCTACCCAAAGATCCCAGCTCCTGCTCCCAACTCTGCTTGCCAGCTGAAATATCAAAGTCTTTTCCATCAGGTTCTGGATTTTGGCACTAAGTGGGACAAGAGAATTGTCTTAGGCTTAAGCACATGGGATCTGGATTTTGAGGTATGAATTCAAATATAAGTTTTGATTATTCCTACCTTAGACCTTAGGACAAACCTCAGTGTTCTCACCTATGAAGTGGGGCTATTACTAAAAGCACCTACAAAGAAAGGGTTATAAGAATTTTAATTATTATTCAAATGAGTAGGACTAATATAGTTCCTCTCCATTTCCCCAGCCACTAAGCTGTGGGAACACAGCTGGGCAGACTAACCATGGAGACACTAGACTGCATTTACCCTGCATAGCCATTGGGTGTTAAACTCGAGGGAGACTGAAGCTGGAGTTCCTTGACTCTCAGCATCCAGTCACCACTGGAAACCACACAAAGAATTGGGGACAGAGGGCCAGGGACTCTCAAACTCCTGGACATCCAGACACTACTGGGTCATGGGGAGTTGGGAATGGAAAAGGCCAGAAGGCTGAGGAATCCAGAGCCAGGAGGAGGGGGAACTCTGGCTCAGCCCATCAGAGGTTGTCTGGGAGCACAAAGGGGCCTTGGTGAGAGACTTAGGCTGTGAGGCTCTGTAGATAAAGGCTTTCTCCATGCTCCTCACCAGGTTCTTGATAGGAAACAGTCCTTGGTTCTGAACTGTTTATTGATTGCTTATTATGGAAATTGGGTGCACTCTACCTACTTAGGTGGATCAGAGATTAAATACCTTTTGCAGAAAGGAATGTCTGGGAAGGGAAACTTATTGGCTAAATTCTCAGGGACCATCTAGATAACTCAAGCATGGAGAACTCTGCTCTGATCTACCTGACCATAGGTCACATTCGTATGTAGGGAGTGTGATCGCATGACAGGGATCTGATCTGAAGCTGGTGAAGCTTCTACCATCCTCTCAGACCTGCTCAACTTTACCAAGTCTACTGCCCCACAAACTTTGTCCAAGCTAAGAAAAAATGTAAATGGTAGACAGGACCCAGGATATGTTAATTGTGTTCTTCTTAACCTTCTTCCAAGCATTAGCTAATGGACATTATACCAACAGCAGTTACTGAGATTGGGCAGAACCAAGATAGAAGTAATGATGACTGGGGGAAAGGCAGAGGTAGAGGGTACCCAAGAGCCCAGCAGGGTACAATAAAGGAACAGACACTGCAGGGCCTCCTTCAAAAATCCACAGAGGTTGTCTCAAACTCCTAATGCCTTTAAATGTATAGTACTAGCCATAGCAGTGGCCAAGGATTCCGTTGTATTAGGTCAGATGTTGTGTGTCAGTAGTGCTGATACAATATCTCCATCATATAATAATGTCTTCGACAGGCAATTACAATGGAGGCTTATTCTAAGATCATACTTCTTCCATGCATGAGCACAAGGCCTGTGCCTGGTTACTCAATGGATTGTTCTCATACTCTCCTTCTCACAAAATGGGATGGAGCATCCTGCCACACTGGTTGTCTTGCTGCCTCCTCCCTATAGCCCTCCTTTCTGGTATGGGGCTACATTCTCTCTGGTTTTTGTACTAATGATTCAGACCTGCTTACAAGTACTTGTTCATGGCCCTGTTTGATCAACTTGTATCATAGTGTACAATCAAATCAGGTTGCTCTGTGTTGATAGTAATGATGACTCCCTGCCATGTAAGAGCCTAATTACAATGATAGGAGATCTGAGCTTCTTAGTCCTGACTTATGCTAGATTCTCTTTGGAATCTTTTCTGGCCCCAGAGTCTGAATTCACAAAGCAGGTGCAGGTTGATTGACTAAACCTTCCCTCCCCATACTCTTTACTATACCTTGAATTACCTTTAGATTGTAGTTGGTATGTTTAGCTTGGCCTGAGGTTCTGTCTTCCTGGTTGGTTACAAGAGTGGTTTGACCTAAAGCAGTGGTTCTCAATCTTGGTTGTAGACTGAGCATTGAGACTGATATATAGAGAGCATGAATAGCCAGGTCCAACATACCCCTTAGGTCCTGCTCAACTGAACTAATTTTAGAGAAGACATTGCCCTGGTAATACTAATATGGTGTTCTTTCACCTCCTAAATAGGAAGTTATTCTTTTTTTTTTTTTTTTTTTTATTAACTTGAGTATTTCTTATATACATTTCGTGTGTTATTCCCTTTCCCGGTTTCCGGGCAAACATCCCCTTCCCCCCTCCCCTTCCTTATGGGTGTTCCCCTCCCCATACTCCCCCCATTGCCGCCCTCCCCCCAACAGTCTAGTTCACTGGGGGTTCAGTCTTAGCAGGACCCAGGGCTTCCCCTTCCACTGGTGATCTTACTAGGATATTCATTGCTACCTATGAGGTCAGAGTCCAGGGTCAGTCCATAGTCTTTAGGTAGTGGCTTAGTCCCTGGAAGCTCTGGTTGCTTGGTGTTGTTGTACATATGGGGTCTCGAGCCCCTTCAAGCTCTTCCAGTTCTTTCTCTGATTCCTTCAACGGGGGTCCTATTCTCAGTTCAGTGGTTTGCTGCTGGCATTCGCCTCTGTGTTTGCTGTATTCTGGCTGTGTCTCTCAGGAGCGATCTACATCCGCCTCCTGTCGGCCTGCACTTCTTTGCTTCATCCATCTTGTCTAATTGGGTGGCTGTATATGTATGGGCCACATGTGGGGCAGGCTCTGAATGGGTGGTCCTTCTGTCTCTGTTTTAATCTTTGCCTCTCTATTCCCTGCCAAGGGTATTCTTGTTCCCCTTTTAAAGAAGGAGTGAAGCATTCACATTTTGATCATCCATCTTGAGTTTCATTTGTTCTATGCATCTAGGGTAATTCAAGCATTTGGGCTAATAGCCACTTATCAATGAGTGCATACCATGTATGTCTTTCTATGATTGGGTTAGCTCACTCAGGATGATATTTTCCAGTTCCAACCATTTGCCTACAAATTTCATAAACTCGTTGTTTTTGATAGCTGAGTAATATTCCATTGTGTAGATGTACCACATTTTCTGTATCCATTCCTCTGTTGAAGGGCATCTGGGTTCTTTCCAGCTTCTGGATATTATAAATAAGGCTGCGATGAACATAGTGGAGCACGTGTCTTTTTTATATGTTGGGGCATCTTTTGGGTATATGCCCAAGAGAGGTATAGGTGGATCCTCAGGTAGTTCAATGTCCAATTTTGTGAGGAATCTCCAGACTGATTTCCAGAATGGTTGTACCAGTCTGCAACCCCACCAACAATGGAGGAGTGTTCCTCTTTCTCCGCATCCTCGCCAGCATTTGCTGTCACCTGAGTTTTTGATCTTAGCCATTCTCACTGGTGTGAGGTGAAATCTCAGGGTTGTTTTGATTTGCATTTCCCTGATGACTAAAGATGTTGAACATTTCTTTAGGTGTTTCTCAGCCATTCGACATTCCTCAGCTGTGAATTCTTCGTTTAGCTCTGAACCCCATTTTTTAATAGGGTTATTTGTCTCCCTGCGGTCTTTTTGAGTTCTTTGTATATTTTGGATATAAGGCCTCTATCTGTTGTAGGATTGGTAAAGATCTTTTCCCAATCTGTTGGTTGCCATTTTGTCCTAACCACAGTGTCCTTTGCCTTACAGAAGCTTTGCAGTTTTATGAGATCCCATTTGTCGATTCTTGATCTTAGAGCATAAGCCATTGGTGTTTTGTTCAGGAAATTTTTTCCAGTGCCCATGTGTTCCAGATGCTTCCCTAGTTTTTCTTCTATTAGTTTGAGTGTGTCTGGTTTGATGTGGAGGTCCTTGATCCACTTGGACTTAAGCTTTGTACAGGGTGATAAGCATGGATCGATCTGCATTCTTCTACATGTTGACCTCCAGTTGAACCAGCACCATTTGCTGAAAATGCTATCTTTTTTTTCCATTGGATGGATTTGGCTCCTTTGTCAAAAAATCAAGTGACCATAGGTGTGTGGATTCATTTCTGGGTCTTCAATTCTGTTCCATTGGTCTATCTGTCTGTCTCTGTACCAATACCATGCAGTTTTATCACTATTGCTCTGTAATACTGCTTGAGTTCAGGGATAGTGATTCCCCCTGAAGTCCTTTTTTATTGTTGAGGATAGTTTTAGCTATCCTGGGTTTTTTGTTATTCAGATGAATTTGCAAATTGTTCTGTCTAACTCTTTGAAGAATTGGATTGGTATTTTGATGGGGATTGCATTGAATCTGTAGATCGCTTTTGGTAAAATGGCCATTTTTTACTATATTAATCCTGCCAATCCATGAGCATGGAGATCTTTCCATCTTCTGAGGTCTTCTTCAATTTCTTTCTTCAGTGTCTTGAAGTTCTTATTGTACAGATCTTTTACTTGCTTGGTTAAAGTCACACCGAGGTACTTTATATTATTTGGGTCTATTATGAAGGGTGTCGTTTCCCTAATTTCTTTCTCGGCTTGTTTCTCTTTTGTGTAGAGGAAGGCTACTGATTTATTTGAGTTAATTTTATACCCAGCCACTTTGCTGAAGTTGTTTATCAGCTTTAGTAGTTCTCTGGTGGAACTTTTGGGATCACTTAAATATACTATCATATCATCTGCAAATAGTGATATTTTGACTTCTTCTTTTTCTGATCTGTATCCCTTGACCTCCTTTTGTTGTCTGATTGCTCTGGCTAGAACTTCAAGAACTATATTGAATAAGTAGGGAGAGAGTGGGCAGCCTTGTCTAGTCCCTGATTTTAGTGGGATTGCTTCAAGTTTCTCTCCATTTAGTTTAATGTTAGCAACTGGTTTGCTGTATATGGCTTTTACTATGTTTAGGTATGGGCCTTGAATTCCTATTCTTTCCAGGACTTTTATCATGAAGGGGTGTTGAATTTTGTCAAATGCTTTCTCAGCATCTAATGAAATGATCATGTGGTTTTGTTCTTTCAGTTTGTTTATATAATGTATCACGTTGATGGTTTTCCATATATTAAACCATCCCTGCATGCCTGGGATGAAGCCTACTTGATCATGGTGGATGATTGTTTTGATGTGCTCTTGGATTCGGTTTGCCAGAATTTTGTTGAGTATATTTGCGTCGATGTTCATAAGGGAAATTGGTCTGAAGTTCTCTTTCTTTGTTGGGTCTTTGTGTGGTTTAGGTATAAGAGTAATTGTGGCTTCATAGAAGGAGTTCGGTAGTGCTCCATCTGTTTCAATTTTGTGGAATAGTTTGGATAATATTGGTATGAGGTCTTCTACGAAGGTTTGATAGAATTCTGCACTAAACCCGTCTGGACCTGGGCTCTTTTTGGTTGGGAGACCTTTAATGACTGCTTCTATTTCCTTAGGAGTTATGAGGTTGTTTAACTAGTTTAGCTGTTCCTGATTTAACTTCGGTACCTGGTATCTGTCTAGGAAATTGTCCATTTCCTGCAGATTTTCAAGTTTTGTTGAATATAGGCTTTTATAGTAAGATCTTATGATTTTTTGAATTTCCTCTGAATCTGTAGTTATGTCTCCCTTTTCATTTCTGATTTTGTTAGTTTGGACACACTCTCTGTGTCCTCTTGTTAGTCTGGCTAAGGGTTTATCTATCTTGTTGATTTTCTCAAAGAACCAACTTTTGGTTCTGTTGATTCTTTCTATGATTCTTTTTGTTTCTACTTGCTTGATTTCAGCTCTGAGTTTGATTATTTCCTGCCTTCTACTCCTCCTGGTTGTATTTGCTTCTTTCTGTTCTAGAACTTTTAGGTGTGCTGTCAAGCTGGTGACATATGCTCTTTCCTGTTTCTTTCTGCAGGCACTCAGCGCTATGAATTTTCCTCTTAGCACAGCTTTCATTGTGTCCCATAAGTTTGGGTATGTTGTACCTTCATTTTCATTAAATTCTAAAAAGTTTTTAATTTCTTTCTTTATTTCTTCCTTGGCCAGGTTATCATTGAGTAGAGCATTGTTCAATTTCCACGTATATGTGGGCATTCTTCCCTCATTGTTATTGAAGACCAGCTTTAGGCCGTGGTGGTCCGATAGCACGCATGGGATTATTTCTATCTTTCTGTACCTGTTGAGGCCCATTTTTTGACCAATTATATGGTCAATTTTGGAGAAAGTACCATGAGTAGCAGAGAAGAAGGTATATCCTTTTGCTTTAGGGTAGAACGTTCTATAAATATCCGTTAAGTCCATTTGGCTCATGACTTCTCTTAGTCTGTCTACGTCTCTGTTTAATTTCTGTTTCCATGATCTGTCCATTGATGAGAGTGGGGTGTTGAAATCTCCTACTATTATTGTGTGAGGGTCAATGTGTGTTTTGAGCTTTAGTAAGGTTTCTTTTACGTATGTAGGTGCCCTTGTATTTGGAGCATAGATATTTAGGATTGAGAGTTGATCTTGCTGGATTTTTCCTTTGATGAATATGAAGTGTCCTTCCTTATCTTTTTTGATGACTTTTAGTTGAAAATTGATTTTATTTGATATTAGAATGGCTACTCCAGCTTGCTTCTTCCGACCATTTGCTTGGAAAGTTGTTTTCCAGCCTTTCACTCTGAGGTAGTGTCTGTCTTTTTCTCTGAGGTGTGTTTCCTGTAGGCAGCAGAATGCAGGGTTCTCGTTGCGTATCCAGTTTGTTAATCTATGTCTTTTTATTGGGGAGTTGAGGCCATTGATGTTGAGAGATATTAAGGAATAGTGATTATTGCTTCCTGTTATATTCATATTTGGATGTGTTATGTTTGTGTGCTTTTCTTCTCTTTGTTTTGTTGCCAAGACAATTAGTTTCTTGCCTCTTCTTGGGTATAGCTTGCCTCCTTATGTTGGGCTTTACCATTTATTATCCTTTGTAGTGCTGGATTTGTAGAAAGATATTGTGTAAATTTGGTTTTGTCATGGAATATCTTGGTTTCTCCATCTATGTTAATTGAGAGAGTTTTGCAGGATACAGTAGCCTGGGCTGGCATTTGTGTTCTCTTAGGGTCTGTATGACATCAGTCCAGGATCTTCTGGCCTTCATAGTTTCTGGCGAAAAGTCTGGTGTGATTCTGATAGGTCTGCCTTTTTATGTTACTTGACCTTATTCCCTTACTGCTTTTAATATTCTTTCTTTATTTTGTGCGTTTGGTGTTTTGACTATTATGTGATGGGAGGTGTTTCTTTTCTGTTCCAATCTATTTGGAGTTCTGTAGGCTTCTTGTATGCCTATGGGTATCTCTTTTTTTAGGTTAGGGAAGTTTTCTTCTATGATTTTGTTGAAGATATTTAATGGTCCTTTTGAGCTGGGAGTCTTCTCTCTTCTATACCTATTATCCTTAGGTTTGATCTTCTCATTGAGTCCTGGATTTCCTGTATGTTTTGGACCAGTAGCTTTTTTTCAGCTTTACATTATCTTTGACAGTTGAGTCAATGATTTCTATGGAATCTTCTGCTCCTGAGATTCTCTCTTCCATCTCTTGTATTCTGTTGGTGAAGCTTGTATCTACAGCTCCTTGTCTCTTCTTTTGGTTTTCTATATCCAGGGTTGTTTCCATGTGTTCTTTCTTGAGTGCTTCTATTTCCATTTTTAATTCCTTCAACTGTTTGACTGTGTTTTCCTGGAATTCTTTCAGGGATTTTTGTGTCTCCTCTCTATGGGCTTCTACTTGTTTATTTATGTTTTCCTGGAATTCTTTCAGGCATTTTTGCAATTCCTCTCTGTAGGCTTCTACTTGTTCTCTAAGGGAGTTCTGCACGTCTTTCTTGAAGTCCTCCAGCATCATGGTCAAATATGATTTTGAAACTAGATCTTGCTTTTCTGGTGTGTTTGGATATTCCATGTTTGTTTTGATGGGAGAATTGGGCTCCGATGGTGCCATGTAGTCTTGGTTTCTGTTGCTTGGGTTCCTGCGCTTGCCTCTCGCCATCAGATTATCTCTAGTGTTACTTTGTTCTGCTATTGCTGACTGTGGCTAAACTGTCCTATAAGCCTGTGTGTCAGGAGTGCTGTAGACCCGTTTTCCTCTCTTTCAGTCAGTTATGGGGACAGAGTGTTCTGCTTTCGGGCGTGCAGTTTTTCCTCTCTACAGGTCTTCAGCTGTTCCTGTGGACCTGTGTCTTGAGTTCACCAGGGCAGGTCACTTGCAGAAAAGTTGGTCTTACCTGTGGTCCCGAGGCTCAAGTTACGCTCGGGGTGCTGCCCACGGCTCTCTGGCGGGCAGCAACCAGGAAAGATCTGCGCCGCCCTTTCCGGGAGCCTCCGTGCACCAGGGTTCCAGATGGAGTTTGGTGTTTTCCTCTGGAATCAGTAATGTGTGCAGAGTGCAGTCTCTTCTGGTTTCACAGGCGTGTCTGCCTCTCTGAAGGTTTAGCTCTCCCTCCCACGGGATTTGGGTGCAGAGAACTGTTTATCCGGTCTGTTTCCTTCAGGTTCCGGCGGTGTCTCAGGCAGGGGACCTGCCGCTCCTGGGCCCTCCCCCACGGGAACCCAGAGGCCTTATACAGTTTCCTCTTGGGCCAGGGATGTGGGCAGGGGTGGGCAGTGTTGGTGGTCTCTTCCGCTCTGCAGCCTCAGGAGTGACCACCTGACCAGGCGGTGAGGTCTCTCTCCCACTGGGTCTGGGAGCAGAGAGCTGCTGCGGGCTGGAAGTTATTCTTTTTTTTTGGTTCTTTTTTTTTCGGAGCTGGGGACCGAACCCAAGGGCCTTGCGCTCTACCTAGGCAAGCGCTCTACCACTGAGCTACATCCCCAACCCCTCCCCTTTTCTTTTTCTTTCTTTTTTTTTTAATTTTTTTTAAACATTTATTTATTTATTATGTATACATCATGCAGCTTTCTGCCTACATGTATGCTTGCAGGCCAGAAGAGGGCACCAGACCTGATTATAGATGGTTGTGAGCCACCATGTGGTTGCTGGGAATTGAACTCAGGACCTCTGGAAGAGCAGACAGTGCTCTTAACCTCTGAGCCATCTCTCCAGCCCCCGGAAGTTATTCTTAAACCTGCTTTTACTCTAGTGTGATTTTTAACCATTATGTCCTGACTTTCATTCATTGACTCCTACTCTGTTCTTCAAACTTCCTTCTCAGGGCTAAGGTTGAGGCACATATGGCTTTCAGGCTCTGGGGACTATTACTATTTCCTATAGGGTAATATTAACATTTTTGTGTATATTACTATAACCTAAAAGCCTATATATGAAACAGACCCTTGAGCCTTAACCCCAGAGTTTCTGACGCAGAAGGTCCATGGTTCATTGTCCATGCTGGGGCCTTGGAATTTATATTCTCAACAAAACCTGTCCTCAGAGACCTGGTCTGCCAGGAGCACCCTCCCTTCTAAGCATACAGCCCAAAGCCCACAGCCCACAGGTGGGACCCCACTTTCTATCCATTGACTGTCCAAAGAGAGACCTACCAGGAGTGTACAGGGCTCAAGAGCAGCAGGGCTGCCTGGAACATGACCCTTCTGGTCTCTGTCTGCGTCCAGAGCTGGGACTGTTCCATAGCTCTCAGATCCAAACCTGCCGGCAGAGAGCTGGTCTGCCAGGAGTGCTCTCATTCCAAAGGTCACAGACTCAGAGGCTCACAGGCCCACAGGAGGACAAACTCCAGTCAGAGACAGCAAGACCTACTAACATTAGAGATAACCAGATGGTGAGAGGCAAGTTCAAAAACCCAAGCAATGGCATCATCAGAACCTAGTTCTTCCACCACAGCTAATACTAGCTAGCCCAACATACCTGATAAACAAGATTTTAACATCTCATGATGATATTAGAGGACTTTAAGAAGGATATAAATAACTCCCTTAAAGAAATACAGGAGAACACAGGTAAACAAGTAGAAGCCCTTAAAGAGGAAAAACAAAAATTCCTTAAAAAATTAGGGAAACACAACCAAACAGGTGAGGGAACAAAACAAAATGGAACAAAACACACCCAGGATCTAAAAATAGAAACAATAAAGAAATCACAAAGGGAGACAACCCTGGAGATAGAAAAACCTAGGAAAGAGATCAGGAGTCATAGATACAAGCATCACCAACAGAATAGAGATTGAAGAGAGAATCTCAGGGTCAGAAGATACCATAAAAACATTGACAAAACAGTCAAAGAAAATCCAAAAAGCAAAAAGCTCCTAACCCAAAGCATCCAGGAAATCCAGGACACAATGAAAAGACCAAACCTAAGATTAATAGGTATAGAAGAGAATGAAGATTCCCAACTTAAAGGGCCAGTAAATAATTATAGAAGAAAACTTCCATAACCTAAGTGACAACAGTGACAAAGACAGACTCCAGTCCATTTTCATCCATTACCAATAAGAAGGAAGAGGAAGTGGTATTCAGTGGGTGACGATTGATGATTATTGTTAACACAAGCTCTGTGACCAACCAGGTGGACGAAGCTCCAAGCAGGAAACCACACACCCAGCACAGCTCTCCATCATCCAAGCCTGATCCAGCTTGCTAGAGCGTGAGAATCCCTTACATGATCTGAAGTGTATGTCAGAGAAGACATTAAAAAAAAAAAAAAAAAAAGCTGAGGCTGGAGGTATGGCTTATAGGTTAAGAAAGTTTACTGCTTTTTTCAAGCAACCTGAGTTGAGTTCCTAGTATGCAAGTCAGACATTGCCCAGCTGCCTATGTTATGCCCAGATCTTGAGACTCCCAAGAGACCACCAGGGACCACAACTCCAATGCAAGCACATGAGAGTCTTTATTCAAGTTCAGAATGGAATCACAAACTTTCTTGATGCAAAGTGACACCCAGGTCTAGGAGCTTAGAGTTTATATAGGGGAAAATCTGCAAGCAGGGATTTTCAAGCCTTGGCTTGGGTAAATGGGTAAAGCAATGTTTGCCTTTAAACTGATTGGTGCATAGCATCGGTTGAAATGACAAGGAGAGAGCACACATCTAAAAGGGACATCTTGACCTGGGAATGATTCATGTTTTCTTAACTCTTACTGTTATTGTGACAAGTCTAGCCTGTTAGTGTGAGCTGGCTACAGCTGTTATGTCTATTTTTAACTGCTGAGAACACTTGGTGATCTTTCCCAGAGCCCAAGGTGTGTGTATATGTGGGGCATGTCACTCTGAAGATAAGCCATTTAACATGGAGTTTGGAAAGCAAGATAGAGTCTATCCTGCTACTCTGTTCTTTTCACCTGGACCTCCAGCTTCAGAAGCTCTGATACCCTTTTCTGGTTTTTGTAGGACCTGATGAGCCCTATGTCCAGGAGATCCCACTCATGAAAACACGGAGACGGAGAGTGATGCAGCCAAGCAAGTAGTTTAATGATCCAGCACGCTGGGGTTGACCTATAATTGGGACAGAGGTGACCCCAGGTAGCAAAAGCACACACTTTTTATACACTTGTGGAGGACAACGTTTGGCAACAATATGAGTTGGTCCTTAATGATGCACATTGACCCTTACATTCCTCAATGGAGAGATATCTTTGGCATGTGGATGGAGGGCTGAAAAGGGCCCTGCCCTCTTTGTGGTTAGCTCATTTCTTGGAGCAGGGTGTTATTCTAAATTCTTTGGACAGGGTCTTATTTTAAATTCTTTGGAAACTCTCTGGTTCTGATAATGGAAGGTTCCAGCCACTTTAAGGCAGCCATAGTCATTATGTTTGACTCTTACATTCTCCCCCCTTTCTCTTTGTATAAGCTCCAATCCTGGAGCTATGCTCAGGGGTCTTGGGTAGCTAATTCATATTCTTCAGGTCCTGTCCTCAGGGTCTCATATTGTTAGTGCAGGACCATCAGCTATATTGCACCTATTCTCTCTTTTATGAAGGCTATAGTTTGTTTAATATGCAGGGTCTAAAGAACAATAGCAGAACAAATAGGGGTTTTAACAAGGTGGATATGAGGGTGGTTAGCCAAGGGGATAAGTTAAACCAAGCTTTGAACCAGCCCTGACTATTCTCTCTCTTCTGTTTGACTAGCCCTTCTCTCACCTTGGCCATCATATCACAATTTGTACAACCCGAGTCCCCAACTTTTCTCTTTAGCCATCTCATTGGTTATAGGTAGCATTTGCACAGAAAGCATCTCAATACCCTCAGTTCCCCTGGTAGTGACCCTCAGTAGTATAATTTTTTTACTGTGATCAAGTCCCAAGAGGAGGATGGGTTCCAGTAGGTGTCTCACATAGTCTCACATTCCCAGGCGGCACAATAAAACTGGTGTGGACTCCCACATTGGTGAACTTCTGCCTGCTTTTTTCCATTGAGGGTAAACCTAATTGGGGGGGGGTCTCCCACAAGTGACACCTCTGTACAAGGAATGCACTTCTTATCGCCACCCACTCCCAGCCCAGAGCCCTTTTTCTCTCACATGGGCAGTTTGATTCCACCAGAACTCCCATCATGGATGGGTATGTCCCACAAGTCAAGTCCTGCCACCAGGTCAAAAGTGAGGTCGGGCCACCAGGTGTCGAGAGGTTTGGAGGCAGTCAGGGAGGAAACCTCATCTCCAGTTCCAGTAGAAACCACAGTCCAGGTTTGACAGACCAGCACATGGGGGCAGCAGGAGTCCCCAGGGTGTGAGGCATCTGCAGGTTTCACATGGGATGCATGTACCAGGGCTGCAATACAGTCCACTGAAGGGTCTTTCTGAGTGGTTAACAGCACCAGGAAGGGTCCCTTCCACCAGGGTTCCAGTGATTGTGCCTGATGCCTCTGGATGTAGACCCAGTCACCAGTCTGGAAATGGTGAGGAGTCTCTGGCATTCCTGGAGCATATAAGCATATTGGGCCAAATCTCATGTTGTATTGACTGAAAGGCTTGAAGCCTCAAGAAGAGGTTCCTAGCAGTGAGTTGGGATATTTCTAGGGAGGGGCCAGTGGACAGACACCAAAGGAGTTGGGGTACCAAACAGGATCTCAAAAGGGGTCAGGTTAAAAGGGTAGGGGGTGTTCCAAGCTCAGAACAGGGCCAGGGGAAGGAGCACTACCCAGTCAGCACCAGTCTCCAAGGTCAATTTAATTACAGTCTATTTTAGGCTTCTGCTCATTCTTTCTACCTGCCCTGAGCTCTGGGGACAGTACCCACAATGGAGCTTCCAATTAGTCCCCAATATCTTTGCTAATCCATGACTTACCTTAGAAGCAAAAGCAGGACCATTGTCCAATCCAATTACCTTGGGCACCCCAAACCTCAGGAAGATTTCTTCTAATATCTTCTTGGCTACCACAGTAGTTATTTCCTGCTTGATGGGGAAAGCCTCAACCCATCCAGGGAAAGTATCTACAAACACTAGAAGGTATTTGTAACAATATTTTCCTGGCTTAACTTCTGTAAATTTGACTTCACAATAAACTCCCTAGGTCTCTCTGCCCTGTTTGCTCTTGGCTGTATAAGCATTTACTTGCTGTCCTACCTTACACTGTTCTACTGTCTCTCTGGCTAAAAACCTAAGGTCTATTAAATATATCTTAACTGCTTGGATAAGCTTCTTATCCCCTAAATGAGTTCATTTGTGCATTTGGCAAAATGAGTGTTTTGTTTCTTCTTTGGGGAGTATAGCTTTTCCCTTGAGTGTGCCATTGTCCTTCCTCTTCTAAGCAATTTGGGCTTTTTCTTCTGTTGTACATTCTAAGTGAGGCCATCCCGTAGTCCAATCCCAGTTCCCAGTGGCTGTCTCTTGCAGGCCCATAACCAGAATAGGCTCCAGCATAGCCACTTCTCGAGCCACCTGATCTGCCTGGTTATTGCCCCATGCCACTGAATCTCTTCCCTTCTGATGTCCAGGGCAATGAATAATACTCACAGTTGCCGACTTCTCTAGGGCATCCAACAGGCTCAAGATTTTCTGTGTTTTTTTTTCTTTCTTGGTATGTAACCCGGTGGACGGGAGCTGTGGCAAAGGCATCTGTGCTGATGTGCTGAGAGGTAGAGGTTCAGCCATAACAAATGGCATTTGTGTTGTCCACCATGGCAACACCCACTCATCTCTGACCTTCATGAAGAAAAGTGGGTCTTAAGCTCCACATACACAGCCTGCAGATATGCATACACATGGCCTTCAGCCCAAGCAAGAGGAAACCTTTCCCTAGTTTGGAGAGCAAATCTCTCCTGAGCAAGGAATAGGGGCAGTCAGGGATGACCATGAACCAGTGGGATACCCAGCCCACTCTCAGGTCTACAATTCTTCCAGTAGTCCATGAATATTGTTTAGTCTCAGTGTCCTCTTGGATCCACAAATATTTTTTTTCCTGGAGACTGGCCCGTCAGCTTGGAGGACTAAGTGTTAAGCCCCAGTATTCACCAAGACTTTGGTGGATTTCCCTTCCACTTTCAGAATTACCCTGGGTTCGGGCGGGGGGCAGGGGGAGTTCAAATCCCATCCTCCCTAGATGCTGTCTTCTCCCAGGGCTAACATCTTTGTGGTTTGGGAGCACTTTTCCCAAGACCTGGGTTTTCCTGCCCCCAGCTTCTGATTGTTATGGCACTCTTGAGCCCAGTGTCCACTCTCCTTACAATATGCACATCCATGGGACCATGGTAAGGGGGTAAGGGAGTGGAAGATCCAACAGCAGCAGATCCTCAGTGGAAGACTCCTGGAGGATGTTTCTGCCTCTCTTTAGTTGGATTCTCTCTTTTCTGCTTTCCCTAACTACTGTAGCCAAGATTCTCTGTAAATTCCTTTCTCATCCATCACCTTTCTTTTTGTATCTCCCTTTCATCTTCTTCCTTTTTCTTTCTCTGTTCCTTCTCCTCATGTCTCCCTGTTATGGTAGACTTTCTCAGCAACCTGCATTAATCCCTCAATGACTTATCTGTAGTCCTTCTAGCCTCTGAAGCTTTTCCCTGATATCTCTACTAATCTGGTCATAAAAGTCAAAGTCACAGTAGCTTTATGCTCCTCATTGCTGGGGTCACAGTGTGCATAGTGGTGGAATGCCTCCATGAGCCACTCTAGAAAGGTTGAGGGTGACTTGTCTGGTCCATGCTAAACATCACATACCTTGGTCAAATTGGTGGGTCACCTTGACACCTGCCAGCAGAATCTGGTGGCAGACCTTCAGGTGATCCTTCCCTCCTGCTGTATTAGTAGTCACAGTCAGGTCTAGTCAAGGAAAATCCACTGTCAGTGACAGCCTGGTTAATCGATGGTGCCCCTGTTTCTGAGGGGACATTCTTTCTGGCTTCCTGCATTATCCTCTCTCACTCTCTGGTCATGAAGAACACTGTCATGAGTTTTTGGATATTGTCCCAGGTGGGCTGATGAGTAAATAAAACAGTCTGAGATTAATCACCCCCTTTGTGTTATCTGAAAAGGGGGGTGTTGGGCTTTCCAGTTGTACAAGTCAGTTGAAGAAAAGGGCCAATATTGCATGGCGTAACTTCCATCCTGATCTATGGGTCCATAGGCTCGGAGGGGGAGGGCCACTGTTGTTTTGGCTGAAGTGGCCCTCTTGCTCCAGATCCCCATTGCTGGTCCTGGTTCTGAGGGTCCCTTCCCATGCTCCCCACTTGCTGGGGCCTGAGAAAGGGTGGGATAAAGGGAGGTTGGATGAGAACTCAAAGGAGATCTCTGACAAGGGGCCATGGGACCTGGGGCCATGGTAAGGGGGTAAGGGAGTGGAAGATCCAACAGCAGCAGATCCGCAGTGGAAGACTCCTGGAGGATGTTCTTTACTGACTTGGTCTCTACAGGGTTCTTCTTCATGGCCAGGACCTGCAAAAGTCTTGGAGACAAAGCTTTTAGCCCCGGTTGGGGGTAGGTTTCTCCACTAGATCCTTCTAGGTAACTATATAGGGCAATTGGTCTGAATACCTGAGGGATCCTGGCCTAAAGACTCTTTCCTCTACTGTTTTGATCACCTGCAAGTTGAAGGTTCCTATGGGTGGCCATCCTCCTCTGAAGGTGGGCCATTCAGAAGAGCAGAGAGTAACTAACCTCCTTTCTTTACTACTATTGACAAGTTTTCTCCTCTTTTCTTAACTTCCCTCCAGTGGTTAACTAGGATGTTTAACAGGGGATTCAGTCTGTCCCAAATCCAAAAATAGCGTCAGTCACAATCCAAGTCCAAGAACACAGAGAAAGACAATCAACACACATGACAGCTTGCTCTTCTCAAGGGTACAGAAGCCAGGTAACCAGGTGACCCACCAGCTTATGCTGGAATCGAGTCTACAGCCAACAGGTTCCAAAAGGAGCAGAGTCCTCCCGACTCCCTCCAGACCAGACCAAACCAGACCAGAGGCTCTTTAAGCCTTACAGACACTTGAGAGCAAACTAAAAGCAAGCTGGACAGCACAGCTATCAGTCCACAAGCAAACAGACAAACAGAAAGTATAATACCAATGCGCCCCTGCCACGAGCACCACAGAATTAAAACTGAAATGAAGTCAGACCTTCTCAGTTCCAACTCCTGTAGCTTGCGACATTCAGACAAATCTACTTGCCACTTATGGCTACCTCCAGTTGGCAACTCTCGCTCAGTTGCAAACTGAAACCAAATTTTCCAGTGGCAGCACAGAATCAGAGAACCAAGAAAAACTAAACAAACATTTAGACAATATGCAGACAGAGACAACCGTGGTATCTGCTTGAGCTATCCTCCAGTCTCCGGTCACCAGTTCCATGAGTAGGACAGATTCCCGGCCAATGTACCAATGTAGGATCCAATGAGCCCTATGTCCGGGAGATTCCATTCACGAAAGCACGGAGATGGAGTGCGATGCAATCAGTCAAGTGGTTTAATGATCCAAAGTGCAGGGGTTGCTCTGTAATCAGGACAGAGATGACCCCGAGTAGCAAAAGAACACACTTTTTATACACTTGTGTAGGACAGCCTTTGGCAACAACATGAGTTGGTCCTAGATAATGCACATTGACCCTTACATTCCTCAATGGAGAGATATCTTTGGCACATGGATGGAAGACTGAAAATGGCCCTCCCCTCTTCGTGGTTAGCTCATTTCCTGGAGCAGGTTGTTATTCTAAATTCTTTGGAAACTCTGGTTCTGATAATGGAAAGTCCCAGCTACTTGGTGTTTTCCTTAAGGCAGCCATAGTCACTATGTTTGAATCTTACAGGGTCTCCCATTATCAAGATAGAGAGACAACCAAGTGAGCTCACAGACCTGATTTAAAACACATTAGGGGAATTTCAGAGTAGGTGAACTTTGTCTTACCTTAACTCTAGGCATTCCAGAACCATTGCCGGGTGTGGTGCCTGGACAGTGTTGCTGAGGAATCCTGGGGGTTCTTTTTTTTCCTAGTAACTGACCTGCCTGGGCTTGCCTGGGCTTGCCCAGTTCTTAGGCATAGTTTTCTAAACTGCCAATTTGAAGCCTGACATGGAGTCAGCCTAGCCTTCTCAGGGGTAGTAATACTTACAGGACTGTAACGCAGGGGAATGTCTGGCTTTCTGAGAACAAGAGGCTTGCGATAGTGGAATTGGGGGTGGAGGTGGGATGGACAGACACAAAACACACCAATTATGCCAAACAGACTATGAAGTACCTGTCACTATGCCTGGGTTCTGCTTTGTGTCTATTTTAATACTTCTGGCTTAAATTCTACTCATCATTTAGATAAGATCTTGGCTTAGAAGTGAGACATTTGCTTCATAGTTGTGTGTTGTGTGTTGTGTATATGTGGGTGTTCTCTCAAATGATTTGTGAGTCACTGGGATTTACTCTCCATAATAAGCCAAACAAAGAGAACTGTTTTAAAATGTAAGCCATCTTTCTTAAGGATTCAAAGTTAAAAGCTCCATGCCTGCTATTTTTTTAAAATTTTCATTGGTTATTTTATTTATTGACATTTCAAATGATATCCTCCTTCCTGATTCCCCTCTGCAAACCTCCTATCCCACCCACTCCCCACTGCTTCTATGAGGGTACTCCCCACCCACCCACCCACTTCTGTCTCACCACACTAGCATTTCCCTATGATGGAGCATTGAGCCTTCACAGATCCAAGGGCCTCCCCTGCCATTGATGCCATATAAGGCATCTGCTACATATGCAGCTGGAGCCATGGGTCCTTCCATGTGTACTCTTTGTTTGGTGGTTTAGACCTTGGGAGCTTTGGGGGTTCTGGTTGATTGATATTGTTGTTCTTCCTATGGTGTTACAAACTCCTACAGCTCCTTCAGTCCTTCCCCTAACTCCTCCATTGGGATCCATGTGCTCAGTCCAATGATTCCCTCCAAGCACCCATATCTGTATTGGTGAGGCTCTGGCAGAGCCTCCAAGGAGACAGCTATATTAGGCTCCTGTCAACAAGCATTTCTTGGCATCAGCAATAGTATCTGGGTGTAGTGGCTGCATATGGATGGATCCCCAGGTGGAGCAGTCTCTGGGTGTCCTTTCCTTCAGTCTCTGCTCCACTCTTTGTCCCTGTATTTCCTTTAGACAGAAGCAATTCTGGGATAAAATTTTCGAGATGGGTGGGTGGCCCCATCCTTTAACCAGTGGCCATGTGTAACCTCTGGATATGGTCTCTACAGGTTCTCTCTCCCCTTTGTTGGGTATTTCAGCTAATGTCCTCACAATTGGGTACTGCAAGAATCTTGCTTTCCTGGCATCTGGGACTTTCTGGTGGCTACACACAGTTCCCTATACCCCATTGCTACACACCTCTGTTTAATTTTCTGACTCTCTCTGTACATCTCCCCTATCTCCTCCCACACATGATGTCCCCCTTTTCTCTCCCCCCCTCCTCTCTGCCTCCCAAGTTCCTCCCTCTCTACCTTCCATGATTATTTTGCTCCCACTTCTAAGTAGTACTGAAGCATCCACACTTTGGTCTTCCTTCTTGAGCTTCATATAGTCTGTGAGTTTTATTGAGGGTATTCTGAGTTTTTTCCTAACATCCACTTTTCAGTGAGTAAGAACATGTGTGTTGCTTTGTGACTGGGTTACCTTACTCACAATGACATTTTCTAGTTCCATCCATTTGCTTGTGACTTTCATGAAGTCATTGTTTTTATTAGCTGAGTAGTACTCCATTGTGTAAATGTACCACATTTTCTGTATCCATTCCTCCATTGAAGGACATCTGGGTTCTTTCCAACTTCTGGCTATTATAAATAAGGCTGCTATGAAAATAGTGGAGCATATATCCTTGTTACATGTTGGAGCATCTTTTGGGTATATGCCCAGGAGTGGTATATCTGGGTCCTCAGGTAGTACTATGTCCAATTTTCTGAGAAACTGCCAGACTGATTTCCAGAGTGGTTGTACCACCTTGTAATCCTATCAACAATGGAGGAGTGTTCTTTTTTGCCACATCCTCTACAGCATATGCTGTCACCTGAGTTTTTGATCTTAGCCATTCTGATTGGTGTGAGCTGAAATCTCAGGGTTGTTTTGATTTGCATTTTCCTGATGATTAAGGATGTTGAACATTTCTTTAGGTGCTTCTCAGCCATTTGGTATTCCTCAGTTGAGAATTCTTTGTTTAGCTCTCTACCCCATTTTTAATAGGTTATTAAATAGGAACTCAAGGAGTCTAACTTCTTTCTTTTTTTAAATATTTATTTATTATGTATATAACATACAGCTTTCTGCCTGCATGTATGCCTTCATGCCAGAAGAGGGCATCAGATAAGGATGGTTGTTAGCCACCATGTGGTTGCTGGGAATTGAACTCAGGACCTCTGGAAGAGCAGTCAGTGCTCTTAACCACTGAGCCATCTCTCCAGCCCAGGAGTCTAACTTCTTGAGTTCTTTGTATAGAATAGATATTAGCCCTCTATCAGATGTAGGATTGGTAAAGATATTTTCTGTAGGCCTATGGGGCTGAATTGCTCTCCCAGCTCTCCACTTTCCCAGCTAGGTGTGCTGGTTCAGGCAAGGGGGAGAGAACTTGTTCAGGGAGCAGGAACAGCTTTCACTGCCCCCAGCTACCAATTCTTCCTCTTTGCACCACTGCCTCTCCTTGGGTTGCTCACTGGGCTGAGCCAACAGGAGACTGACTAGCCAGTGAGGGGTGCAGGGGAGCCTCTGAAGGTGATTTCTGGAGAACAGATCTCTTCCCCAGTGGTGTTACAGCTCTTAGGACAGAAGCTCTCAGATGAGGGAATAACTCCTGCCCACCTTTAATTCTGAACATGGCACTTAAATGCAGTTTTTGAGTGGGTCACCTCATCTACATATTCGGGGGTGTGGTCCTGTGTCTATGACTGATCTGTCTTGAGCCTATGTGACCTGTGTGGTCATGTCCTCACCTGTGGAGGAGGGGCTTGTCTGTCTCAAATCTCTCTATAGGGATTTGTCGGGGGCTTCAGCAAGTGAAACCCTGATCTGGGAGGCTGAGAATGTTCCTGTAGTCCCTACTAGGATCCCCATGGATTCGACCTGTCTCCACCAGGAATCAGGGTACCTTTCACTGCCTGCTGCCCCACACTTTCCCCAATCTGTTAGTTGCCTAAATTTTTTTTTTTTTTTTTTTTTTTTTTTTTTTTTTTTTTTGCCTTACAGAAGCTTTCCAATTTTATGAGGTCCCATCTGTCGATTGTTGATCTTAGAGCATAAGCCATTGGTGTTCTGTTCAGGAATTTTCCCCCTGTTCCCATGTGTTCAAGGCTCTTCCTCATTTTCTCTTCTATTAGTTTCAGTGTATCTGGTTTTAAGTGGAGGTTCTTGATTCACTTGGACTTGAGGCAATAAGAATGGATAGATTTTCATTCTTCTGCATGCCATCCAGAAAACTGCCTTACCTGGGGATTCATCCCATATACAGACAACAAACCCAGATAAGAAGTGCTTGCTAACAGGACCCCGATATAGCTGTCTCCTGACAGTCTCTGCCAGAGCCTGACTAATACAGATGTGGATGCTTGGAGGGAATCATTGGACTGAGCACACAGACACCAATGGAGAAGATAGGGGAAGGACTTAAGGAGATGAAGGGGTTTGCAACACCATAGCAAGAACAACAACACCAACCAACCAGACCCCACAGAGCTCTCAGAGACTAAACCACCAACCAAGGAGTACACATGGAGGGACCCATGGCTTCAGCCCCATATGTAGCAGAGGATGGCCTTGCTGGGCATCAGTGGGAGAAGAGGCCCTTCGTCCTGTGAAAGCTCCATGCCCCAGTGTAGGGAAATGCCTGGGCAGTGAGACAGGTGTGGGTGGGTGAGTTGGGGGGCACCCTCATAGAATCAGGGGGAAGGAAGATGGGATAGGAAGTTTCCAAAGGGAAAACTGGGAAGGGGATAACATTTGAAATGTAAATAATAAAATAGCCACTGCCCCCCAAAAAAAGAAAGAAAAGAAAAGAAAACAGAATAGGTTGATTTGCATTCTTCTACTTGCTGACCACCACTTGAGCCAGCACCATTTGTTGAAAATGCTGTCTTATTTCCAATGGACAATTTTGATTTCTTGGTCAAAGATCAAGTGGCCATAGGTGTGTGCATTTATTTCTAGGTCTTCCATTCTATTCCATTGATTTAGCTGCCTGTCTCTGTACAAATACTATGAGTTTTTTGTTGTTGTCTTTTTTAAATCACTACTGCTTTGTAGTAAAACTTGAGGTCAGGGATGATGATTCTTCTGAAGTTCTTTTATTGTTGAGATTAATGTTTGGTTTCCTGTTTTTCTTTTTTGTTTTTCCAAATGGATTTGAGAACTGCTCTTTCTATTTCTGAGAAGAGTTGAGTTGGGACTTTGATGGGGATTGCATTGAATTTGTAGATTGCCTTTGACAAAATGGCATCCTGCCAATCCAGGAGCTTGGGAGATCTTTCCAACTTCTGAGGTCTTCTTCAATTTCTTTCTTCAGAGACTTGAAGATCTTGTCATACAGATCTTTCACTTGCTTACTTAGCATCATACCAAGATATTTTATATTATTTGTGACTATTGTGAAGAGTTCATTTTCATAATTTCTTTCTCAGCCCATTTATTCTTTGAGTAGAGGAAGACTACTGATTTGTTTGAGTTAATTTTATATCCAGCTACCTTGCTGAAGTTTTTTTTTTATCAGCTTTTGTTCTTGGTAGATTTTTTTTTTTTTTAGAGTCGCTTACAATATACTACCATTTCACCCACAATTAGTGATTTCTTGACTTCCTCCTTTCCAATTTGTATCCCTTTGATCCCCTTTTGTTGCCTATTGTTCTGGCTAGAACTTCAAATCTTATATTGAATAGATGGGGGAGAGTGGACAGTCTTGTCATGTCCCTTATTTTAGTGGAATTGCTTCAAGTGTCTTCCATTTAGTTTGATGTTGGCTATAGCTTTTCTGTATATTGCTTTTATCATATTTAGGTATACACCTTGACTTGTTGACCTCGTCATTACTTTTAACATGAAGGTGTTTTATTTTGTCAAAAGCCTTTTCAGCATCTAATAAGATGATCCTGTGGGGTTTTTTTCTTTGGGTTTGCTTATATAGTGGATTACACTGATGGATTTCTGTGATTGTACAATTCCTACATCCCTAGAATGAAGCCTACTTGATCATGGTAAATGACTGTTTTGATGTATTCTTGGATTCATATTTGAGAATCTTTTTAGCATTTTGCATTGATTTTCATAAGGGAAGTTCTTTTTCTTTGTTGGATCTTTGTGTAGTTTAGGCATCAGTGTAACTGTGGCTTCAAAGAACGAATCAGGTAGTGTTCCTTCTGTTTCTATTTTGTGGAATAGTTTGAAGAGTACTGGTATTAGGTATTCCTTGAGTGTCTGATAGAATTCTACACTAAAAAAATCTTGTCCTGTGCTTTTATTTTGTAAAGAACTTTTAATGATTGCTTCTATTTCTTTAGGGGTAATGGGACTGTTTAGGTGTTTTATCTGATCCTCATTTAACTTCGGTACCTGGTATCTGTCTAGAAAACTACTCATTTCATCTAGATTTTCCAGTTTTGTTGAGCATAGCCTTTTGTAATAGATATGATCTTTTAAATTTCTTCAGTTTCTGTGGTTATATCTCTCTTTTCATTTCTGATTTTGTTAATTTGGATACAGTCTCTGTGCCCTCTGGTTAGTCTGGCTAAGAGTTTATCTATCTTTTTTTTTTTTTTTTTTTTTTTCTTTTTTTTTTCTTTTCTTTTTTTTTCGGAGCTGGGGACCGAACCCAGGGCCTTGCGCTTCCTAGGCAAGCGCTCTACCACTGAGCTAAATCCCCAACCCCTCTTCTTGACTTTTTATAGTTTTGTTTCCACTTAGTTGATTTTAGCCCTGAGTTTGATTTTTTTTTCCTTCCATCTACTCCTCTTGGATATATTTGCTTTTTTTTTTGTTCTAGAGTTTTCAGATGTGATCTTAAACTGCCAGTGTATGCTCTCTCTAGTTTCTTTTTATTTTGGAGGCACTCAGAGCTATGAGTTTTCCTCTTAGCACTGCTTTTACTGTGTCCCATAAGTTTGGGTAAGGTGTGCCTTCATTTTCATTAAATTCTACATGTCTTTAATTTCTTTATTTCATCCCTGACCAAGTTATCATTGAGTACAGAGTTGTTCAGCTTCTATGTGTATGTGGGATTTCTTTTGTTTTTGTTCTTATTGAAGACCTACCTTTGTCCTTGGTGATCTGATAGGACACACGGGGTTATTTCAATCTTCTTGTATCTGTTGAGGAATGTTTTGTGACCAGTTATATGGTCAGTTTTGGAGAAGGTACCATGAGGTGCTGAGAAGTAGATATATTCTTTTGTTTTAGGTTGAAATGTTCCATAGATAACTGTTAAATCCATTTGGGTCATAACTTCTGTTAGTTTCACTTTGTCTTTGTTGAGTTTCTGTTTCCATGATCTGCTCATTTGTGAAAGTAGGGTGTTTAATTCTTCTACTATTCTTGTGTAAAGTTTAATGTGTTCTTTGAGCTTTAGTAATGTTTCTTTTCCAAATGTGGATGCCCTGGCATTTGGGGGTATAGATGTTCAGAATTGAGAGTTCCTCTTGGTAGATTTTTTCCTTTTATAAGTATGAAGTGTCCTTCCTCATCTTTTTGTTTGTTAATTTTTGGTTGAATGTTGATTTTATTCTATATCAGAATGGCTGCTCCAGCTTGTTTCTCTGTACAATTTGCTTGAAAAAAAATTCCAGTCTTTTACTCTGAGGTAGTGTCTGTCTTTGTTTCTTCTATGCAGCAAAATGTGGGATCCTGTTTAAGTAAGTATTCAGTTTGTTAATCTATGTCTTTTTATGGGGGAATTGAGTCTATTGATATTAGGAGATTTTAAGGACCAGTGATTGTTGCTTCCTGTTATTTTTGTTGTTAGAGGTGAGCTTATGTTTGTGTAGCTACTCTCTTGTGGATTTGTTATAAGATTAATTTCTTGCATTTACTTGGGTGTAGTTTCCTTCTTTGTGTTGGAGTTTTTCATTGCTTTGTAGGACTGGATTTATGGAAAGGTATTCTTTAAACTTGTTTTTGTCATGGAGTATCTTGTTTTCTTTCTGTACAGTAATTGATAGTTTTGCTGACTACAGTAGCCTGGGCTGGCATTTTTGTTCTCTTATGGTGTATGACATCTCCCCAAGATCTTCCAGCTTTTAGAGTCTCTGTTGAATGTCTGGTGTAATTCTGATACTTCACTTTTATATGTTACTTTACCTTTGTCCCCTCACTGATTTTAATATTCTTTCTCTGTTGTGTGCATTTGGTGTTTTGATTATTATGTGATGGGAGGAATTTCTTTTCTGGTCCCATCTGTTTGGTGTTCTGTAGGCTTCATGTATGTCAATGGGCATCTCTTTTTTGGGGGTTAGAGAAGTTTTCTTCTATAATTTTGTCATAGTTATTTACTGGCTCTTTGGGTTGGGAATCTTCACTGTCTTCTATACCTATTATTCTTAGATTTAGTAATTTCATTGTGTCCTGGATTTCCTGGATGTTTTGGATTAGGATCTTTTTGCATTTTGCATTTTCCTCAACTTGTTTCAGTGCTTTCTATGGTATTTTCTACACCTGAATTTCTCTCTTCTATCTCTTGCATTCTGTTGGTGATGCTTGCATTTATGACTCCTGATCTATTTCCTAGGTTTTCTATAGTGAGGGTTGTCTCCCTTTGTGATTTCTTTTTTGTTTCTATTTCTGTTTATAGATCATGGACAGTTTTGTTTAATTCATTCACCTGTTTGTTTTTTCCTGTATTTCTTTAAGGGATTTATGTGTTTCTTCTTTAAGGGCTTTTACCTGTTTAACTGTGTCATCCTGTATTTCTTTATGGGAGTTATTTTTGCCCTTCTCAAAGTCCTCTATCATTAGTATGAGATGGGATTTTAAACTAGAATCTTGCTTTTCAGGTATGTTGGGGTATCCAGGACTTGCTGTGGTGGGAATACTGGTTCTGATGTTGCTTATGTTCTTGTGGTTGCTTCTTGTCATCTGTTCATCTCTGTGTTAGCTGGTCTTGCTGTCTTTGACTGGAGCTTATCCCTCCTTTCAGGCTGTGAGCACTTCATACCTGGGTGTGTCAGCACTCCTGTGATCTTAGGTATGTCTGCACTTTTCTGAGACCTGTTATTTCCTGGTGGGTTTGAGGTGCAGAGTGCTGTGCTACAGCTCTGAGTGCAGGTGGAAATCAGAAGGATTGTGTCCCTGGCTGCTCTTGGTTCCTTGGTCTTGTGGTCCCTTGGTGGGTCCCAATTGGGGCAGGCATTGGAATATATGGGGTACATGAGAGCTTAGGTGTGTTGGCACTCCTGGCGGATAAGCTATCTGTGAGTGGAATTGGGTATCAGAGAGCTGTGACATAAGGTCAGCTCTGGGTCAGAGATACATGCCTGCTATTTTTGACTCAGAAAACTAAACTATATTCAAAAGTAAACCAGTGACAAGGAGGTATATATCAAGTTGGAAGAGTGCTTGCCTGGCACAACAAAAACTGAATGTGGTGGCACATGTCTGTAACCAGCATTGGATGAAAAAAGCAGAAGATTAGAAGTTCAAAGTCATCTGTAGAGAGTTCTAGGCCAGTTTAAGATACAGGATACCCCATCTCAAATTAAAAATAAAGGGCTAGAGTGATGAATCAGTGTGGGAAAGTGCTTGCAGTGAAGCCTGGCCACCTGAGCTAATTCACTAGGACCCTCACATGGGCAAGGGAAAAAGAACCGCCTCTCATAAGTTGTTCTCTGACCTTCCCATTCATACCTTGGTGGATACACACACCCACACACATATTTTTTATCCTAATAAAAACTAGTTAAGGATCTAAGCAGAAGGAGATTGGAATGAAGATCCAGGGTCACTCAAAGACTGCTGTGACACCCCCCTCCCCGTATAAGCCTCCTTTATTTCATTTAATATGTCTTTCTGAGCAAGAGGGGACCAATAAAGTCGGGCCATCTGTGCATGTGCTTCTCCCAGTTGCCCATGAAAATCCCCAACAACCGTTACCTTCTGGAAGACTCCTACTGTTGTCACTGTTCCCAATTTGCTCATTCCAGAGAAATTATGAACGTTTAAGAACAAAGTATTTAGTCTTTAAACCTTATCTATTCTCCTCGAATAAAAATTAAAATAATATGCAAAAAAAACTAGTTAAAACTAGTTAATTTAGTTCAAGAGACCATCTTTTTATCTTTTTTTTTTTTTTAATCATATTTAGGGTCATTTGTGAATGACAAAGAGATTGGGTTGTAGTTGCTTCTGTTTGAATTCTGTTACCTAAAAGTATTTGGAGAATGACTTAATAAAGATATTTCCCATTTTACTTACAAGAAGTCTGCACCTAGAGGCTTAACAGTTCATATTTCTAAGTTCCTTGATAATCAACCTGGGCAATCAGCAAGTTGGCTTGTACCCTTAGAGTGATTTTCTTTGTGGTGTAAAATGGCTGCCATGGTTCTAGTTGTACATGAAGATAACAATACTCAAAAAAGGGGTGGAGGAAGCTGCAGGAAAAGTTTATCAGGGGAAAATGAAGCTGAATGCTTGGAACCTTTTGTTTTTCAGGTTCCTTCCAGGTTGTTGGTGAATGAAAGGGGCATGTGAGCTCCAACAATGCATTATGTTTTGCAAAACACAGGACAGCAAGGTAATTTTATACCATTCTAACCATAAAAATCTCTCAAACCACACATTCTTCAAACATTAGAGTCTTGATATTCATTCAAAGAGTCCTTTCCTCCATTCTCTTTATTTTGAGATAGTCTCAAACTGTTTAAGAGTACTCAGTGGTCCTCTCAACCTCAGCCTCCAGGGTAGTAAGGGCTGTAGGTGCTCTGCCTTACCCAGCTGTCTGTCTTCTTAAGAAAGATTTTTTGTTACATCTACCTGCAATTCCAGAGACCTGCAGATATCAGAGTCCAGCAGAGTCCTGAAGCTGTCAGGGAGCACCAAGTGAAACCCCCTATTCCAATTTTATGCCTGAGAGCCCCTCCAGGCATACCCAACAACATCGAGTTCTACCCTATCCCTTCTACACTCCATTTTGAGACACAGATCTAGCTGTATTCTTGGAGGCCTACTGTCACCTTGGACAACCAGAAGCCTGCATCCACCAGGGACCACCACTCTGCCTGCACCTGTAGAGGTCTGTTGCCATGGAGGACATCTAGAGACATGAAATTACAAGAGGCTAGAAGCTTTGGCTACATCTCTGGAAGCCTGCTGTCACCTTGGAACAACAGCTGTACTTGCAGTCCAAGAGGCCGGCTGCCATCAGTGACTCCAGGCCTGCCAAGACTAGGGACAGCCAGATTGCTGAAGGCTAGCATAAGAACACAACAAAAGCCAGGACAATATAATACCACCAGAACATAGCTATCCTACCACAGTAAGCCCTGGGTACCCTAACATACCTGAAGCACAAAAAAATGACCTTCAATCTAATTTTATGAAGATGATAGAGGCTCTTAAATAAGAAACAAATAAACATAAAAATACAGGAAAATGCAATCAAACAGGTGAAGGAAATGATTAAAATTGTTAAAGGTTTGAAAATGGAAATAGAAACAATAAAGATAACAGAAACTGAGGCAATACTGCAGGTGGAAGACCTTAGAAAGAGGAGAACAGACAAAGGATCACCAACAGAATATAAGAGATAGAAGAGAGAATCTAATCTTAGACATAGATGATACGATTGAAGAAATTGATTCATCCGTCAAAGAAAATACCAAATTTAAAAAGTTTCTAATACAAAATGTCCAGAAAGTTTTTGGACACTATGAAAAGACCAAACCTAATAATAGAAATAGAAGCAGGAGAACATTCCCAATTCAAAGGTTCAGAAAGTATTTTCAACAAAATCATAAAAGAAAATTTCCCTAGCCTAAAGAAATGCCTATAAAGGTACAAGAAGCTTATAGAACACTAAATACATTGGACCAAAAATAAATCCTTCAGCTACATAATAATCAAAACATTAAAAAACAGAACAAGAAAGAATATAAAAAGTCACAAGGAGTAAAGGCCAAGAACATATAAAGGCAGACCTCTTAGACTTACTGACTTCTCAACAGAAATAAAGCCAGAAAGGCTTTTCTTATAATCTCCAAGAGATCACAGATGCCAGACCAGACTAGCAAACTTTCAGTCACCATAGATGGAGAAAACAAGATATCCCAGGACAAAACCAAATTTAAACAACATCTTTCCACAAATCCAGCCCTGCAGGAAAATACTAGAAAGAAAACTACAACCTAAGGAGGATAACTTTATCTAAGAAAACACAGAAATAAGTAACTCCAT